>NW_026728895.1:95000-112500 GCF_030272615.1 Cryptomeria japonica | reverse complement strand
CTTGGTGGGCACCATGCAGTGCACGAAGTCGGAGCCCGGATTGCCCCGGGCGCGCACCTCCGCCAGGGTGGGCACCTTGGTGCGCACAACTTGCCTGGGCTGCGCACCAGGAAGGGCTCAAGATGGCACCCGCGTTCCGTTTTTTTCACTATCTTTCAGAACGGAAATTTTAAAATCTCGTTTTTTTTTGCCTTTTCTGGAAATTAGTGAAGGCAGCGCATCAAAGGTGCGCAACGCTGGTGCGAACCTGGGAGCGCTCCGATGTGTGCTCCAAGGTGCGGCGTGCACGAAGTCGGACCCCGGTTTGCCCCGGGTGCGCACCTCGCGTGCACCTTGGTGCGCACACCTTGGCTGGGTTGCGCGCCCTGGTGGGCACCATGGTGCGCACCAAGGAGCGCTCCGAAGTGTGCTCCAAGGTGCGGCGTGCACGAAGTCGGAGCCCGGTTTGCCCCGGGTGCGCACCTCGCGTGCACCTTCGCCGCGGTGGGCACCATGGCGTGCACGAAGTCGGAGCCCGGTTTGCCCCGGGTGCGCACCTCGCGTGCACCTTCGCCGGGGTGGGCACCTTGGTGTGCAGACCTTGGCTGGGTTGCGCGCCCTGGTGGGCACCATGGTGCGCACCAAGGAGCGCTCCGAAGTGTGCTCCAAGGTGCGGCCTGCACGAAGTCGGAGCCCGGTTTGCCCCGGGTGTGCACCTCGGGTGGGCACCTTGGTGCGCATGCCTTGCCTGGGCTGCGCACCAGGGCGGGCTCAAGATGGCACCCGCGTTCCTTTTTTTTCACTATCTTTCAAAACGGAAATTTTAAAATCTCATTTTTTTTTGCCTTTTTCTGGAAATTAGTGAAGGCAGCGCATCAAAGGTGCGCACCTCGCTGCCCACCACGGTGCGCAACGCCGGTGGGCACCCGGGAGTGCTTCGAAGTGTGCTCCAAGGTGCTGCGTGCACGTTGTCGGAGCCCGGTTTGCCCCGGGTGCGCACCTCGCGTGCACCTTCGTCGGGGTGGGCACCTTGGCTGGGTTTGCCCCGGCTGCGCTCCGAAGCGGGGTTATTGGAGCGCCGCCTCTTTTTTTGTCGGAGCGTTTGGTGGGGTTTCTCGCATTGGCTCTTCCGAGGCCCGGTTGCCACCCTGGCGCGCACGAAGTCGGAAGTAGGGTTAATTGCCCGGGTGCGCACCTTTGCCAGGGTGGGCACCTTACCTGGGCTGCGCACCAGGGCGGGCTCAAGATGGCACGCGCGTTCCGTTTTTTTCACTATCTTTCAAAACGGAAATTTTAAAATCTCCTTTTTTTTTTGCCTTTTCTGGAAATTAGTGAAGGCAGCGCATCAAAGGTGCGCACCTCGCTGCCCACCTTGGTGTGCTCTGAGGTGCGCACCCGGGAGCGCTACGAAGTGTGCTCCAAGGTGCGGCGTGCACGTTGTCGGAGCCCGGTTTGCCCCGGGTGCGCACCTCGCCTGCACCTTGGCCGGGGTGGGCACCTTGGCTGGGTTTGCCCAGGGTGCGCTCCGAAGCGGGGTTACTGGAGCGCCCCCTCTTTTTTTGTCAGAGCGTTTGGTGGGGTTTCTCGCATTGGCTCTTCCCAGGCCCGGTTGTTGGGTGCGCTCCCACCCTGGCGCGCGCGAAGTTGGAAGTTGGGTTAATTGCCCGGGCGCGCACCTTCGCCAGGGTGGGCACCTTGGTGCGCACACCTTGGCTGGGCTGCGCACCAGGGCGGGCTCAAGATGGCACCAGCATTCCCTTTTTCTCACTATCTTTCAAAACGGAAATTTTAAAATCTCGTTTTTTTTTTGCCTTTTATGGAAATTAGTGAAGGCATCGCATCAAAGGTGCGCACCTCGCTGCCCACCTTGGTGTGCTCCGAGGTGCCCACCACGGTGCGCAACGCCGGTGCGAACCCGGGAGCGCCCCGATGTGTGCTCCAAGGTGCGGCGTGCACGAAGTCGGACCCCGGTTTGCCCCGGGTGCGCACCTCGCGTGCACCTTGGTGCGCACACCTTGGCTGGGTTGCGCGGCCTGGTGGGCACCATGGTGCGCACCAAGGAGCGCTCCGAAGTGTGCTCCAAGGTGCGGCGTGCACGAAGTCGGAGCCCGGTTTGCCCCGGGTACGCACCTCGCGTGCACCTTCGCCGGGGTGGGCACCTCGGCTGGGTTGCGCGCCCTGGTGCGCACCAAGGAGCGCTCCGAAGTGTGCTCCAAGGTGCGGCGTGCACGAAGTCGGAGCCCGGTTTGCCCCGGGTGCGCACCTTCGCCGCGGTGCGCACCATGGCGTGCACGAAGTCGGAGCCCGGTTTGCCCCGGGTGCGCACCTCGCGTGCACCTTCGGCGGGGTTGCGCGCCCTGGTGGGCACCATGGTGCGCACCAAGGAGCGCTCCGAAGTGTGCTCCAAGGTGCGGCGTGCACGAAGTCGGAGCCCGGTTTGCCCCGGGTGCGCACCTCGCGTGCACCTTCGGCGGGGTTGCGCGCCCTGGTGGGCACCATGGTGCGCACCAAGGAGCGCTCCGAAGTGTGCTCCAAGGTGCGGCGTGCACGAAGTCGGAGCCCGGTTTGCCCCGGGTGCGCACCTCGCGTGCACCTTCGCCGCGGTGGGCACCATGGCGTGCACGAAGTCGGAGCCCGGTTTGCCCCGGGTGCGCACCTCGCGTGCACCTTCGCCGGGGTGGGCACCTCGGCTGGGTTGCGCGCCCTGGTGCGCACCAAGGAGCGCTCCGAAGTGTGCTCCAAGGTGCGGCGTGCACGAAGTCGGAGCCCGGTTTGCCCCGGGTGCGCACCTCGCGTGCACCTTCGCCAGGGTGGGCACCTCGGTGCGCACACCTTCTCAATGTTTTCTTGCCTTTTCTGGAAATTGGTGAAGGCAGCGCATCAAAGGTGCGCACCTCGGTGTGCTCCGAGGTGCGAACCCGAGAGCGCTCCGAGGTGCCCACGAAGTCGAAAGTCGGGTTAATTGCATTGTTTTCCCCGGGTGCGCTCCGAGGTGCGCAACATCGGCGCGCACCAAGGAGGGCTCCGAAGTGTGCTCCAAGGTGCGCACGATGGCGTGCACCTCTGGTGCGCACGATTCGGAGCTCGGTTTGACCGGGGTGCGCACACCTTGGCTGGGTTGCGCACCTTTTGTGCGCTCCAAGGTGCGCACGAAGTCGGAGCTCGGTTTGCCCCGGGTGCGCACCTTCGCCAGGGTGCGCACCTTGATGCGCACGCCTTGGCTGGGCTGCGCACCTTGGTGGGCGCCATGGTGCGCACCTTTCGTGCGCTCCAAGGTGCGCACGAAGTCGGAGCTCGGTTTGCCCCGGGTGCGCACCTTGGTGGGCGCCATGGTGCACTCCGAGGTGCCCAAGATTGGTGCGCACCAAGGAGCGCTCCGAAGTGCGCTCCAAGGTGCGCGCGAAGTCGAAAGTTGGGTTAATTGTCCGGTTTGCCTCGGGTGCGCACCTTGCGTGCACCTTCGCCAGGGTGGGCGCCTTGGTGCGCACACCTTGGCTGGGCTGCGCACACCTTGGCACCCGCGTTTCCTTCATTTTAAATTTTTTTTTTTTACAATCTCTCAAGTGGGAAATTCTATAATCTCAACTTTTTTTGCCTTTTCAGGAAACTTTTGAATGGAGCGCATCATTGGTGCGCTCCGAAGTGTGCTCCAAAGCTCTCTCCAGCTGCGTGCACCTGCCCCGGCCGCGCACCCGGCCCCGCCCAGCTTCGCTCACCTGTCCCGGGCGTCTGGTGCGGAACCTTAGAGTAAGAAACATCACCGTGCACCTTGGCCAACGTGCGCGACTCGACCGAGCGCGCACTGGCCGAGGTGCACACCGATTTCACCTGGGTGCGCGCGCAGCACCTCGGGCGCACCGGGGTGCGCGCACAACGCCCGGGTTGCACCGTGGCCTGTGTGCTCGGGGCGCCTCGGGTGCGCGCTCGGTGTCGCCCCCGCGCGCGCGGTAGTGCGGGCAGCGCACCCCGGCCCGGCCCGGCCCCGACGAGAACGCAAACGGGCAAAAGGTTTATTCAAATAGCATTGCGACGCCCGGCGAAAAACTAAAAAAGGGTGCAACACCGGGACTTCCCGGGAGGTCACCCATCCCAGTACTACTCCGGCCCAAGCGCGCTTAACTGCGGAGTTCTGATGGGATCCGGTGCACTAACGCTGGTATGATCGCACCCGTTATGAGCTTGTCGCAGTGTGTACTTAGCAAACCGCGACCCACGTGCGAATCCACCCCGGCCACCCACCCCCGTCGAGGTGCACACCCTCCCTCGCGAAGTGCGCCCCGTTCGCCAAGTGTGAGCCCTGCCCGGGTGCGCGCACCTTGCTAGGGCGTCGGGTGTGCACCCGGCCCGGCCTACGTGCGTGCACCTGGAGGGGGCGTCGTGTGCGTGCAGTGTCCCGTCTGCAACGCGGTGCCCACACACCACCTCGGGCGCAACGACCTGCGCTCACATGTGGGCCGAGTGCACCTTGGTGCATGTTCGGGGCGCCTCGGGTGCACGCTCGATCTTGCCCCGGTGCACCAAGGCGCTCGGTTTGCCCCGGGTGCGCACTTGGTGCAAGGTGGGCACCCAAAATAGGGATCAAGCACCAAAACACAAGTTTCGGGATGCAAAATGGGACCCAAGGACCACAAATGCGTTCCAAGACCCATGATGGGTCCACGAGAACAAAAATGTGTTCCGAGACTTAATAAACAAATATTGGGTTTTAGGAGAAGAAACATGCTCTGATGCCCAAAACGAGAATCGACCCCGAAAAGGCCACAGGCCAAAAGTGGGATGCGAGACAAAAAAAAATGGGACCCGAGGACCAAAATTGGGTTCCCAGGTCGAAGACAGGGCAACCGGACAAGAAACGACCTCTAAGGCTCGAAATGAGTCCCGACGACTAAAACTTGACAAGAAGCACCCATCAGGCACCCAACTCGACACCCATGGGATGCCGACCCACCCGGGCTTCCACCTAGCACACCTTGGCACCCACCCACCCTCGCACCCAACCTCGCACCCAACTTAGCACCTTTGAACCCACATTGGCACTCACCCTGACCCTGGCACCTTGGAACCCACATTGGCACTCACCTTGACCCTGGCACCCACCTTTGCACTCACCTTGGGACCCACCCTGGCTCCCACCTCGGCACCCACCCAGACACCCACCTTGGTTCCTTGGCACCCACCTTGGATCCTTGGCACCCACCCCGACACCCACCTTGGCACGCAACTTGGCTACTTGCCACCCACCTTGGCTCCTTGACGCCCACCCCGACAACCACCCCGTGACCTACCCTGGCTAGGGTTGGTGCACACCCACCCTGGTGCCCACCTTGGCACCCACCCTATGACCCACCTTGGCACGCACCTTAGTACCCACCCCGTTACCCACCCTAGGACCCACCCCGTGACCCACCTTGGCCAGGGTGGGTGCACCCACCCTGGTGCCCACCTTGGCACCCACCCATCCTAGCACCCAGCCTGTGACCGGGCTTGGAACCCAACCTTGCACCCGCACCCGTCTTGGCCAGTGTGGGTGCGCACCCATCCTGGCACCCACGTTGTGACACACCCTTTAACCCACGCACCCTAGCACCCACGTTGGCACCCACCTTGGAACCCAACCTAGCAACTTGGCACCCACCCCGTGACCCACCTTGGCATCCACCATAGCAGTCGCCGACTTGGCACCCACCTCGGCACCCACCTTGACACTTGTGGACCCACCTTGCCACTCACCCTAGCATCGACCCATCCTAGCACCCACCCTGGCACCTTTGCACCCTAGCACTCACCCATCCTAGCACCTAACCTGTGACCCACCTTGACACTCACCCTCGCACCCACCTTGGAACCCAACCTAGCACCCACCCACCCTGACACCAACCCTAGCACCTACCCACCCTTGCACCCACCCTGTGACCCATCTTGGCACCCACCCATCCTACCACTCAACCTATCACCCACCTTCTCACCCACCTTGGCATCCACCTTAGCACCCACCCACACTGGCACCTTGGCACCCACCTCGGGCAAGGTGGGTGCACACCCACCCTGGCACCCAATTTAGAACCCACCGAGCATGTTACCCACCTTGGCACCCACATTGCAGCCCACCCTAGTACCCACCCTATGACCCACATTGGCATCCACACCCTAGCACCCAGGCACCTCGACACCCGCCTTGACACCCACCCTAGCACTGAACCTGTGACCCACCTTGGAACTCACCCTAGAACCCACCCACCCTGTGAACCACCTTGGCATCCACCTTAGCACCCACCCACCTTGGCACCCACTCTAGCACTCACCCATCCTAACACCCAACTTGTTACCCACCTTGGCACCCGCCCTCGCGTCCACCTTGAAACCCACCCTAGCACCCACCCACGCAGGAGCCCACCTTGGCACCCAACCTAACACCCACGCATCCTGGCACCCAACTTGTGACCCACCTTGGAACCCACCCTAGTACCCACCTTTGAACCCACTATATCACCAACCCACCTTGGCACCCACCCTATGACCCTCTTTGGAATCCACCCTAGCACGCACCCACCCTGGCACCCACCATGGAGCGCACCCTAGCACCCACCCACCTCGGCACGCACCTCAACACCCACCTTGGTGTGCGCACTGCGCCAACCTCTCAAAGACCCTATGTGGTGCGCTCCAAAGTGTACACCTTTGGTGCGCTCCAAGGTGCGCACCTTTGGTGCACACCGAGGTGCACACCAAAGTGTGCACCGAGGTGAGCACCAAAGTGCACTCCAGGGTGCACACCAAGGCGTGCACCTTTGGTGCGGTCAATGCAAACGAATTCGGAAGTTGGGGTCGATGTCCTAATCGCTGCTGCAGACTACACGTATGAGAATCGGACAAATAGCTTTATATAGGGGAGGTGTTGCGTTTGATGGGTTGACTCCCCTGGTTGTGTGCACTGCACCAACTTCAAAGACCCTGTCTTGTTTAAGAAGTCAAAAGTTGGGGTGGATGTCCTAATCATTGCTGCAGTCTACGCATGTATGAGAATCAGACAAATAGCTTATATAGGGGAGGTGTTGCATTCGGTGGGTTGACTCCCCTGGTTGTGCGCACTGCGCCAACCTCAAAGACCCCGCATAGCAGAAGAAGTCGGAAGTCGGATTTTGGTGAGCACCAAGGCGTGCACCTTTGGTGCGGTCAACGCAGACGAATTCAGAAGTTGGGGTGGATGTCCTAATCGTTGTTGCAGGCTACACATGTATGAGAATCAGACAAATAGCTTATATAGGGGAGGTGTTGGGTTTGATGGGTCAACTCCCTTGGTTGTGCGCATTACGCCAACCTCAAAGACCTTGTTTTCGTTAAGAAGTCAAAAGTTGGGGTCAATGTCCTAATGGCTCCTGCAGGCTACACATGTATGAGAATCGGACAAATAGCTTATATAGGGGAGGTGTTGGGTTTGATGGGTCGACTCCCCTGGTTGTGCGCATTACGTCAACCTCAAAGACCTTGTTTTCGTTAAGAAGTCAAAAGTTGGGGTCGATGTCCTAATTGCTCCTGTAGACTACACATGTATGAGAATCAGACAAATAGCTTATATAGGGGAGGTGTTGGGTTTGATGGGTTGACTCCCCTAGTTGTTCGCATTACACCAACCTCAAAGACCTTGTTTTCGTTTAGAAGCCGAAAGTTGGGGTCGATGTCCTAATTGCTCCTGCAGGCTACGCATGTATGAGAATCAGACAAATAGCTTATATAGGGGAGGTGTTGGGTTTGATGGGTCGACTCCCCTGGTTGTGCGCATTGCGCCAACCTCAAAGACCCTGCATTGCGGATGAAGTCGAAAGTCAGAGTTTGGTGTGCTACAAGGTGTGGTCGAAGGTGCTCACCTAGGTGTGCACCTTTGGAGCACAGGAAAAGTGCCCTCCAAAAGTGCGCACCTTTGGAGTGCACAAAAGTGCCCTCCAAAAGTGCGCACCTTTGGAGCGCAGAAAAGTGCCCTCCAAAAAGTGCCCTCCAAAAGTGCGCACCTTTGGAGCGCAGAAAAGTGCCCTCCAAAAAGTGCCCTCCAAAAGTGCGCACCTTTGGAGCGCAGAAAAGTGCCCTCCAAAAAGTGCCCTCCAAAAGTGCGCACCTTTGGAGCGCAGAAAAGTGCCCTCCAAAAGTGCGCACCTTTGGAGCGCAGAAAAGTGCCCTCCAAAAAGTGCCCTCCAAAAGTGCGCACCTTTGGAGCGCAGAAAAGTGCCCTCCAAAAAGTGCCCTCCAAAAGTGCGCACCTTTGGAGCGCAGAAAAGTGCCCTCCAAAAAGTGCCCTCCAAAAGTGCGCACCTTTGGAGCGCAGAAAAGTGCCCTCCAAAAAGTGCCCTCCAAAAGTGCGCACCTTTGGAGCGCAGAAAAGTGCCCTCCAAAAAGTGCCCTCCAAAAGTGCGCACCTTTGGAGCGCAGAAAAGTGCCCTCCAAAAGTGCGCACCTTTGGAGCGCACAAAAGTGCCCTCCAAAAGTGCGCACTTTTGGTGCGCACCAAGGCGCTGGTTCGGTCGTTGCAGGCGAGTTCGGAAGTTGGGGTCGATGTCCTGAGCGGAGGTGCAAACTACACAGGTGTCGGAATCGGACAAATAGCTTATATAGGGGAGGTGTATGCTTCGATGGGTCGACTCCCCAGGTTGAGCGCACCGCGCCAACCTCAAAGACCCTACGGTATGGATGAAGTCGGAAGTTGGGTCCGATGACCAATTCGATTAGTAGGTATGCTCATGAGGTCGGAATTTGGGTCCGATGACCTGCCATGTGCAGGAAGGCGAATGTTGACACTGTGCGTTGCAAGGTGCACACCAAGGCGCTGGTGCGGTCTTTTTAGTCGAGTTCGGAAGTTGGGGTCGATGTCCTGATCGGAGGTGCAAGCTACACAGGTGTGGGAATCGGACAAATAGCTTATATAGGGGAGGTGTATGCTTCGTTGGGTCGACTCCCCGGGTTGAGCGCACCGCGCCAACCTCAAAGACCCTACGGTATGGATGAAGTCGGAAGTTGGGTCCGATGACCGATTCGATATGTAGGCATACTCGCGAGGTCGGAATTTGGGTCCGATGACCTGCCACGTGCAGGAAGGCGAATGTTGGCACTGTGCGTTGCAAGGTGCGCACCAAGGCGCTGGTTCGGTCGTTGGAGGCGAGTTCGGAAGTTGGGGTCGATGTCTTGATCGGAGGTGCAAACTACACAGGTGTGGGAATCGGACAAATAGCTTATATAGGGGAGGTGTATGCTTCGTTGGGTCGACTCCCCGGGTTGAGCGCACCGCGCCAACCTCAAAGACCCTACGGTATGGATGAAGTCGGAAGTTGGGTCCGATGACCGATTCGATATGTAGGCATACTCGCGAGGTCGGAATTTGGGTCCGATGACCTGCCATGTGCAGGAAGGCGAATGTTGGGACTGTGCGTCGCAAGGTGCGCACCAAGGCGCTGGTGCCGTCGTTGCAGTCGAGTTCGGAAGTTGGGGTCGATGTCCTGGTCAGAGGTGCAAACTACACAGGTGTGGGAATCGGACAAATAGCTTATATAGGGGAGGTGTATGCTTCGATGGGTCGACTCCCTGGGTTGAGCGCACCGCGCCAACCTCAAAGACCCTACAGTATGGATGAAGTCGGAAGTTGGGTCCGATGACCGATTCGATACGTAGGCATATTGGCGAGGTCTGAATTTGTGTCCGATGACCTGCCATGCGCAGGAAGGCGGAATTTGGGTCCGATGACCGAGTTGATGGCGTGCCATGCGCAGAAAGGCGGAATTTGGGTCCGATGACCGAGTTGATGTTGATGGCCCGCCATGCACAGGAAGGCGGAATTTGGGTCCGATGACCGATTTGAAGGCGTGCCATACGCAAAAAGGCGGAGTTTGGGTCCGATGACCGAGTTGATATTGATGGCCCGCCATGCGCAGGAAGGCGGAATTTGGGTCCGATGACCTGACATACGCATGGAGTCCGACTCGGGGGCCGATGTTCGATTCGATGACTTGCATTGTGGGTAAAGTCGGAAGTTGTGGTCTTTGACCCGATTCGATGACCAGACTTCGGCTGCTTGAGAATCGGACAAATAACTTATATAGGGGAGGTAGTGTTCTCGAGCATCCTCCCCCCGTGCCCGTTTATGTCGATTGATGCTGGTGCTCGACTGGTTGGAGCGCTCGGATGCAAAAATCTTGCACCAGGATTTATCGATTGTGATGGACACGGCAAGTCTCCTGATTGCTATGCAGGAGCTCATCGTGAATCTCTATGCGGCCTTGGTATGGACTCGACCTGCGGAATGGTTCGGCAATGGTAGTCGCTCCAACACGTCCTTGCAATGGCCACAGAGGTGATTCGACTAGAGCTCCAGTCTAGCTTTTGGGTTGCTTGGCGGACTGGTATAGCCGCGATCGAGTTCCGGCCATGAACGTTTTAGATAGCTCTTGGGCTTTCTGGGACGGAAGTCGGAAGTTTGGGCTGTTGTCCGATTTGATGACCATTCTTCGGATGTGTGAGAATCGGACAAATAACTTATATAGGGGACTGTGTTGTCTCACGCAGCCCCCTCCGTGCCCCTCTATCTCGACCGATGTTGGTGCTTGAAAGGGTTGGGATCGCTCGGATTTATAAACGTGCACCACCATTTGTCGAGTGTGAGGGACGCGGCAGGTCTCCTAAATGCTATGCGGGCGCTCTCTGAGAATCTCTATCCGGCCTCGACACAGACTAGTCTTGCTGAATGGTTTGGCACTGGTAGTCGATCCAACACGTCGTTGTTGTGGCCGCCTAGGCGATTCGATTCGAGCCCCCGTCTAGCTTTTGGGTTGCTTGGCGGATTTTGCCCTATCCGCAAGTGAGCTCGGTCCCTAAACGTTCGAGAAACCCGATTGCTATGCGCCGACTCTCTTTCTTGCGAGCCTCCATCTAGCTTTTGGGTCTCTACGGAACGGAAGTCGGAATCTGGGACCGTTGTTTGATTCGACGAGGCAGACTACGGTTGTGCGAGAATCGGACAAATAACTTATATAGGGGAGGTGTTGACTGGAGCATTCTCCCCCGTGCCCCTCTAACTCGACCAATGCTGGCGCTCGAACGGTGGTAGCGCTCGGATTTTCATTGAGCGCCAGCATTGGTCGATTTAGAGGGGCATGCGAGATTCCCGAATGCTATGCGAGGGCTCTAACGGAAATGTCTATTGGTTTCGGTATGGATGCAATTGCGAGTGGTTCGGCAAAGGTAGTCGTTCCGATGCGTCCATGTCGTGGCCAAATCGATAATTCGATTTGAGCCCTCGTATAGCATTTGGGTCTCTCGATGTGATTCCGCATTCCAGTCCCTTTGGGCACTGCTTGAGCCGCATCCCAGGGGGTTCCCTTCCCAATAATCTGCCTCGCAACCCGATTGCTATGCGGTGAGGCTCCTCGGCCGCCTCGGAACTATCTGTGTATCAGACGCATCGCGGGATAAGGGGTTGGCAACGGTAGTCGCCCCAAGCGCGTCCGATGCTTGGACCATTCCGAGGCGGCCCTGAAGCCTCTTCCGTCTAGCCGTTGGGTCCTTCTCGCCGCATCCCTCGCCTCGCACCCCGATTGCTATGCGGTGAGGCTCCTCGGCCGCCTCGGAACTATCTGTGTATCAGACGCGTCGCGGGATAAGGGGTTGTCACTGGTAGTCGCCCCAAGCGCGTCCGATGCTTGGACCATTCCGAGGCGGCCCTGAAGCCTCTTCCGTCTAGCCGTTGGGTCCTTCTCGCCGCATCCCTCGCCTCGCACCCCGATTGCTATGCGGTGAGGCTCCTCGGCCGCCTCGGAACTATCTGTGTATCGGACGCGTCGCGGGATAAGGGGTTGTCATTGGTAGTCGCCCCAAGCGCGTCCGATGCTTGGACCATTCCGAGGCGGCCCTGAAGCCTCTTCCGTCTAGCCGTTGGGTCCTTCTCGCCGCATCCCTCGCCTCGCACCCCGATTGCTATGCGGTGAGGCTCCTCGGCCGCCTCGGAACTATCTGTGTATCGGACGCGTCGCGGGATAAGGGGTTGTCACTGGTAGTCGCCCCAAGCGCGTCCGATGCTTGGACCATTCCGAGGCGGCCCTGAAGCCTCTTCCGTCTAGCCGTTGGGTCCTTCTCGCCGCATCCCTCGCCTCGCACCCCGATTGCTATGCGGTGAGGCTCCTCGGCCGCCTCGGAACTATCTGTGTATCGGACGCGTCGCGGGATAAGGGGTTGTCACTGGTAGTCGCCCCAAGCGCGTTCGATGCTTGGACCATTCCGAGGCGGCCCTGAAGCCTCTTCCGTCTAGCCGTTGGGTCCTTCTCGCCGCATCCCTCGCCTCGCACCCCGATTGCTATGCGGTGAGGCTCCTCGGCCGCCTTGGAACTATCTGTGTATCGGACGCGTCGCGGGATAAGGGGTTGTCACTGGTAGTCGCCCCAAGCGCGTCCGATGCTTAGACCATTCCGAGGCGGACCCGAAGCCTCTTCCGTCTAGCCGTTGGGTCCTTCTCGCCGCATCCTTCGCCTCGCACCCCGATTGCTATGCGGTGAGGCTCCTCGGCCGCCTCGGAACTATCTGTGTATCGGACGCGTCGCGGGATAAGGGGTTGTCACTGGTAGTCGCCCCAAGCGCGTCCGATGCTTGGACCATTCCGAGGCGGACCCGAAGCCTCTTCCGTCTAGCCGTTGGGTCCTTCTCGCCGCATCCTTCGCCTCGCACCCCGATTGCTATGCGGTGAGGCTCCTCGGCCGCCTCGGAACTATCTGTGTATCGGACGCGTCGCGGGATAAGGGGTTGTCACTGGTAGTCGCCCCAAGCGCGTCCGATGCTTGGACCATTCCGAGGCGGACCCGAAGCCTCTTCCGTCTAGCCGTTGGGTCCTTCTCGCCGCATCCCTCGCCTCGCACCCCGATTGCTATGCGGTGAGGCTCCTCGGCCGCCTTGGAACTATCTGTGTATCGGACGCGTCGCGGGATAAGGGGTTGTCACTGGTAGTCGCCCCAAGCGCGTCCGATGCTTGGACCATTCCGAGGCGGACCCGAAGCCTCTTCCGTCTAGCCGTTGGGTCCTTCTCGCCGCATCCCTCGCCTCGCACCCCGATTGCTATGCGGTGAGGCTCCTCGGCCGCCTTGGAACTATCTGTGTATCGGACGCGTCGCGGGATAAGGGGTTGTCACTGGTAGTCGCCCCAAGCGCGTCCGATGCTTGGACCATTCCGAGGCGGACCCGAAGCCTCTTCCGTCTAGCCGTTGGGTCCTTCTCGCCGCATCCCTCGCCTCGCACCCCGATTGCTATGCGGTGAGGCTCCTCGGCCGCCTTGGAACTATCTGTGTATCGGACGCGTCGCGGGATAAGGGGTTGTCACTGGTAGTCGCCCCAAGCGCGTCCGATGCTTGGACCATTCCGAGGCGGCCCCGAAGCCTCTTCCGTGTAGCCGTTGGGTCCTTCTCGCCGCATCCCTCGCCTCGCACCCCGATTGCTATGCGGTGAGGCTCCTCGGCCGCCTTGGAACTATCTGTGTATCGGACGCGTCGCGGGATAAGGGGTTGTCACTGGTAGTCGCCCCAAGCGCGTCCGATGCTTGGACCATTCCGAGGCGGCCCCGAAGCCTCTTCCGTGTAGCCGTTGGGTCCTTCTCGCCGCATCCCTCGCCTCGCACCCCGATTGCTATGCGGTGAGGCTCCTCGGCCGCCTTGGAACTATCTGTGTATCGGACGCGTCGCGGGATAAGGGGTTGTCACTGGTAGTCGCCCCAAGCGCGTCCGATGCTTGGACCATTCCGAGGCGGACCTGAAGCCTCTTCCCTCTAGCCGTTGGGGCTTTCTCGCCGCATCCCTCGCCTCGCACCCTGATTGCTATGCTGTGAGGCTCCTCGGCCGCCTTGGAACTATCTGTGTATCGGACGCATCGCGGGATAAGGGGTTGGCAGTGGTAGTCGCCCCAAGCGCATCCGATGCTTGGACCATTCCGAGGCGGCCCTGCAGCCTCTTCCGTCTAGCCGTTGGGGCCATCTCGCCGCATCCCCCACCTCGCACCACGATTGCTATGCGGTGAGGCTCCTTGGCCGCCTCGGAACTATCTGTGTATCGGACGCATCGCGGGATAAGGGGTTGTCACTGGTAGTCGCCCCAAGCGCGTCCGATGCTTGGACTATTCCGAGGCGGCCCTGCAGCCTCTTCCGTCTAGCCGTTGGGGCCATCTCGCTGCATCCCCCACCTCCTCGGCCGCCTCGGAACTATCTGTGTATCGAACGCATCGCGGGATAAGGGGTTGGCAGTGGTAGTCGCCCCAAGCGCGTCCGATGCTTGGACTATTCCGAGGCAGCCCTGCAGCCTCTTCCGTCTAGCCTTTGGGGCCATCTCGCCGCATCCCTCGCCTCGCACCCCGATTGCTATGCGGTGAGGCTCCTCGGCCGCCTGGGAACTATCTTCGTATCGGACGCATCGCGGGATAAGGGGTTGTCACTGGTAGTCGCCCCAAGCGCGTCCGATGCTTGGACTATTCCGAGGCGGCCCTGTGGCCTCTTCCGTCTAGCCGTTGGGGCCATCTCGCCGCATCCCCCACCTCGCACCCCGATTGCTATGCGGTGAGGCTCTTCGGCCGCCTTGGAACTATCTTCGTATCGGACGCATTGCGGGATAAGGGGTTGTCACTGGTAGTGGCCCCAAGCGCGTCCGATGCTTGGACTATTCCGAGGCGGCCCTGCAGCCTCTTCCGTCTAGCCGTTGGGGCCATCTCGCCGCATCCCCCACCTCGCACCCCGATTGCTATGCGGTGAGGCTCCTCGGCCGCCTTGGAACTATCTTCGTATCGGACGCATCGCGGGATAAGGGGTTGTCACTGGTAGTCGCCCCAAGCGCGTCCGATGCTTGGACTATTCCGACGCGGCCCTGTGGCCTCTTCCGTCTAGCCGTTGGGGCCATCTCGCCGCATCCCCCACCTCGCACCCCGATTGCTATGCGGTGAGGCTCCTCGGCCGCCTTGGAACCATCTTCGTATCGGACGCATCGCGGGATAGGGGGCTGTCACTGGTAGTCGCCCCAAGCGTGTCCGATGCTTGGACCATTCCTAGGCGGCCCTGAAGCCTCTTCCGTCTAGCCGTTGGGGCCTTCCCGCCCCATCCCTCGCCTCGCACCCCCGATTGCTATGCGGTGAGGCTCCTCGGCCGCCTTGGAACCATCTGTGTATCGGACGCATCGCGGGATAAGGGGTTGGCACTGGCAGTCGCCCCAAGCGCGTCCGATGCTTGGACCATTCCGAGGTGGCCCTGAAGCCTCTTCCGTCTAGCCGTTGGGGCCTTCCCGCCCCATCCCTCGCCTCGCACCCCGATTGATATGCGGTGAGGCTCCTCGGCCGCCTTGGAACTATCTGTGTATCGGACGCATCGCGGGATAAGGGGTTGGCACTGGTAGTCGTCCCAATCGCATCCGATGCTTGGACCATTCCGAGGCGGCCCTGCAGCCTCTTCCGTTTAGCCGTCGGGGCCTTCCCGCCGCATCCGTCGCCTCGCATCCCGATTCCTATGCGGTGAGTCTTCTCGGCCGCCGCGGAACTATACCTGTTATTGCTACTGCATCCTTCGGCTGGTAACCTCCTCTGCCGCCTTGGAACGTTCTCTTTGTCGGACGCGTCGCGGGATAAGGGGTTGGCACTGGTAGTCGCCCCAAGCGCGCCCGATGCATAGACCGCTCCGAGTCGACCTTGCTTTCAGCCTCTCACATGCATAGACCTCTCTGAGTCGACCCTGCAGCCTCTCACGTTTAGCCTTTGGAATCTCGCCTCACAACATGATTGCTATCCTTGATGCATCCCTTGCCTCGAGCCCTGATTGCTTTCTTGGCTGCATCCCTCCTCTCCTCACAGCCCGGTTGTCATCACTGCTTCATCCGTCGCTTCATGCATTCTGGCTGCTGGGCCCTTCCCACCGCACACCTCGATTGCTATCTCTTCTGCATCACACACCCCGATTGCTATCTCTGCTACATCCCTCGGCTCTCACTTCTGCATCCTTCGCCTCACACCTCGATTGCTATCAATGCTGCATCCGTAACCTCACACCCCGATTGCTATGCGGGGAGGCTCCTTGGCCGCCTTGGAAATTTCTGTGTGTCGGACGCACCGCGGGATAAGGGGTTGGCACTGGTAGTCGCCCCAAGTGCGCCCGATTCTTAGACCGCTTCGAGGTGACCTCGTAGCCTCTTTCGTCCAGGCTTCCTGCCTTCAACGCCCTTTTTACACCTCGATTGCTATGCGCGGGCTCGTTGGCGTCTATCACCTCTCTGCGAAGAGTGGCACGATGATTGTTGGGGTAAATCGTAGCAGTCCGATCTCTGGCCTTGGGCCATTGTGAGGGCTGATCGATTTCCTGTGCGCATCTCGTGTTCGCCCAGTAACAGACTCGACGACTTGTAATCGGTCTTGTTCCCGATTGTTCCTGGAGGTAGTCTTCGGAACTCTTGGATTTGACCTGTCACTCGAACTGTCCTCTTCCGAGGATGCTTGTGTGTGTGTGCTTGTGCCATTTCCTTGGCGGTATTAACGAGATATTAAAGAGCGGAGTGAGCGCCTCGCCCAGCTATGTTTGGGGCTCTCACTCCCTTACCCGGTGTGCGACCGCTTTGCACGTAGGTTGCGGAGCATCGCGACTCTTTCGATGTTTGGCGGTTGTCTTCCGGTGATGCGTTGGTCCCGAAGTGCACGTTACTAGCATTTCTGCCATTGTTCTCGATCTTTGGCACGTTCCTTCGTTGCAATTGGATATATATCTCCGTTTATACGCGCAGGCTTCTCCCGCCTATTCAGCGCTGTCCCACTCTCAGCACTCTCGTGGTCTCCTTGGCTTCTCTCTCCCGTGAGCGAGCTCTCTTCTCGAGTCTTTTCCATGTCCCATGGAGGTTGCCTTGCGAAATTCGGGCACACAAACGTGACCGGATAAGAGCGGAATTGCCTATGAGGAGAAGCTCACCTTAGGGAGCAGCAATGCCGAGTGTTTCGACAGAGGGTAGAGGGGGCGTTGTTTGGGCGGTTGCACAAAAGAGTGCTACGTTTGCACTGAAGGTTGCTTCTTCGTCTCCGACGAACTCTTCGAGGCAAAAAAGCTTGTTTACGGGGTCGAGGTGGGACTGTTCGTGCGAGTTGCGCCACCAAAAGTGCGTAGGGGGCATATACCTGGGAAATGGATGTCTCTGAGTGGCCTTACTCGGTCGCGTGCACGGTGCATTCTCTAACGGCAGGACTGTCGCGAGCATGTGCGGTTCGGATGTTTTCGGGTAAAGGGTTCCGTACGGGATGTTCTTCCCAGGCTCCTGTGAACCGAGACTCTGCATCGTCATGCTCCGGCTCCCGTGGGTGCTTCATGCCTCGTCGAGCTGTTTGTCGTGGACGATTAAGGCCGAGGCCTTCCTTCGAGAGGGGAATTGTTCAGGCTGGTCGAGGCGGGATTGTTCGTGCGGGGTGCACCACCAAAAGTGCGTAGGGGGCATATGCCTGGGAAATGGATGTCTCTGAGTGGCCTTACTCGGTCGCGTGCACGGTGCACAGTCTC
>NW_026728895.1:62500-85000 GCF_030272615.1 Cryptomeria japonica | reverse complement strand
TGGGTTAATTGCCCGGGCGCGCACCTTCGCCAGGGTGGGCACCTTGGTGCGCACACCTTGGCTGGGCTGCGCACCAGGGCGGGCTCAAGATGGCACCAGCATTCCCTTTTTCTCACTATCTTTCAAAACGGAAATTTTAAAATCTCGTTTTTTTTTTGCCTTTTATGGAAATTAGTGAAGGCATCGCATCAAAGGTGCGCACCTCGCTGCCCACCTTGGTGTGCTCCGAGGTGCCCACCACGGTGCGCAACGCCGGTGCGAACCCGGGAGCGCCCCGATGTGTGCTCCAAGGTGCGGCGTGCACGAAGTCGGACCCCGGTTTGCCCCGGGTGCGCACCTCGCGTGCACCTTGGTGCGCACACCTTGGCTGGGTTGCGCGGCCTGGTGGGCACCATGGTGCGCACCAAGGAGCGCTCCGAAGTGTGCTCCAAGGTGCGGCGTGCACGAAGTCGGAGCCCGGTTTGCCCCGGGTACGCACCTCACGTGCACCTTCGCCGGGGTGGGCACCTCGGCTGGGTTGCGCGCCCTGGTGCGCACCAAGGAGCGCTCCGAAGTGTGCTCCAAGGTGCGGCGTGCACGAAGTCGGAGCCCGGTTTGCCCCGGGTGCGCACCTTCGCCGCGGTGCGCACCATGGCGTGCACGAAGTCGGAGCCCGGTTTGCCCCGGGTGCGCACCTCGCGTGCACCTTCGGCGGGGTTGCGCGCCCTGGTGGGCACCATGGTGCGCACCAAGGAGCGCTCCGAAGTGTGCTCCAAGGTGCGGCGTGCACGAAGTCGGAGCCCGGTTTGCCCCGGGTGCGCACCTCGCGTGCACCTTCGGCGGGGTTGCGCGCCCTGGTGGGCACCATGGTGCGCACCAAGGAGCGCTCCGAAGTGTGCTCCAAGGTGCGGCGTGCACGAAGTCGGAGCCCGGTTTGCCCCGGGTGCGCACCTCGCGTGCACCTTCGCCGCGGTGGGCACCATGGCGTGCACGAAGTCGGAGCCCGGTTTGCCCCGGGTGCGCACCTCGCGTGCACCTTCGCCGGGGTGGGCACCTCGGCTGGGTTGCGCGCCCTGGTGCGCACCAAGGAGCGCTCCGAAGTGTGCTCCAAGGTGCGGCGTGCACGAAGTCGGAGCCCGGTTTGCCCCGGGTGCGCACCTCGCGTGCACCTTCGCCAGGGTGGGCACCTCGGTGCGCACACCTTCTCAATGTTTTCTTGCCTTTTCTGGAAATTGGTGAAGGCAGCGCATCAAAGGTGCGCACCTCGGTGTGCTCCGAGGTGCGAACCCGAGAGCGCTCCGAGGTGCCCACGAAGTCGAAAGTCGGGTTAATTGCATTGTTTTCCCCGGGTGCGCTCCGAGGTGCGCAACATCGGCGCGCACCAAGGAGGGCTCCGAAGTGTGCTCCAAGGTGCGCACGATGGCGTGCACCTCTGGTGCGCACGATTCGGAGCTCGGTTTGACCGGGGTGCGCACACCTTGGCTGGGTTGCGCACCTTTTGTGCGCTCCAAGGTGCGCACGAAGTCGGAGCTCGGTTTGCCCCGGGTGCGCACCTTCGCCAGGGTGCGCACCTTGATGCGCACGCCTTGGCTGGGCTGCGCACCTTGGTGGGCGCCATGGTGCGCACCTTTCGTGCGCTCCAAGGTGCGCACGAAGTCGGAGCTCGGTTTGCCCCGGGTGCGCACCTTGGTGGGCGCCATGGTGCACTCCGAGGTGCCCAAGATTGGTGCGCACCAAGGAGCGCTCCGAAGTGCGCTCCAAGGTGCGCGCGAAGTCGAAAGTTGGGTTAATTGTCCGGTTTGCCTCGGGTGCGCACCTTGCGTGCACCTTCGCCAGGGTGGGCGCCTTGGTGCGCACACCTTGGCTGGGCTGCGCACACCTTGGCACCCGCGTTTCCTTCATTTTAAATTTTTTTTTTTTACAATCTCTCAAGTGGGAAATTCTATAATCTCAACTTTTTTTGCCTTTTCAGGAAACTTTTGAATGGAGCGCATCATTGGTGCGCTCCGAAGTGTGCTCCAAAGCTCTCTCCAGCTGCGTGCACCTGCCCCGGCCGCGCACCCGGCCCCGCCCAGCTTCGCTCACCTGTCCCGGGCGTCTGGTGCGGAACCTTAGAGTAAGAAACATCACCGTGCACCTTGGCCAACGTGCGCGACTCGACCGAGCGCGCACTGGCCGAGGTGCACACCGATTTCACCTGGGTGCGCGCGCAGCACCTCGGGCGCACCGGGGTGCGCGCACAACGCCCGGGTTGCACCGTGGCCTGTGTGCTCGGGGCGCCTCGGGTGCGCGCTCGGTGTCGCCCCCGCGCGCGCGGTAGTGCGGGCAGCGCACCCCGGCCCGGCCCGGCCCCGACGAGAACGCAAACGGGCAAAAGGTTTATTCAAATAGCATTGCGACGCCCGGCGAAAAACTAAAAAAGGGTGCAACACCGGGACTTCCCGGGAGGTCACCCATCCCAGTACTACTCCGGCCCAAGCGCGCTTAACTGCGGAGTTCTGATGGGATCCGGTGCACTAACGCTGGTATGATCGCACCCGTTATGAGCTTGTCGCAGTGTGTACTTAGCAAACCGCGACCCACGTGCGAATCCACCCCGGCCACCCACCCCCGTCGAGGTGCACACCCTCCCTCGCGAAGTGCGCCCCGTTCGCCAAGTGTGAGCCCTGCCCGGGTGCGCGCACCTTGCTAGGGCGTCGGGTGTGCACCCGGCCCGGCCTACGTGCGTGCACCTGGAGGGGGCGTCGTGTGCGTGCAGTGTCCCGTCTGCAACGCGGTGCCCACACACCACCTCGGGCGCAACGACCTGCGCTCACATGTGGGCCGAGTGCACCTTGGTGCATGTTCGGGGCGCCTCGGGTGCACGCTCGATCTTGCCCCGGTGCACCAAGGCGCTCGGTTTGCCCCGGGTGCGCACTTGGTGCAAGGTGGGCACCCAAAATAGGGATCAAGCACCAAAACACAAGTTTCGGGATGCAAAATGGGACCCAAGGACCACAAATGCGTTCCAAGACCCATGATGGGTCCACGAGAACAAAAATGTGTTCCGAGACTTAATAAACAAATATTGGGTTTTAGGAGAAGAAACATGCTCTGATGCCCAAAACGAGAATCGACCCCGAAAAGGCCACAGGCCAAAAGTGGGATGCGAGACAAAAAAAAATGGGACCCGAGGACCAAAATTGGGTTCCCAGGTCGAAGACAGGGCAACCGGACAAGAAACGACCTCTAAGGCTCGAAATGAGTCCCGACGACTAAAACTTGACAAGAAGCACCCATCAGGCACCCAACTCGACACCCATGGGATGCCGACCCACCCGGGCTTCCACCTAGCACACCTTGGCACCCACCCACCCTCGCACCCAACCTCGCACCCAACTTAGCACCTTTGAACCCACATTGGCACTCACCCTGACCCTGGCACCTTGGAACCCACATTGGCACTCACCTTGACCCTGGCACCCACCTTTGCACTCACCTTGGGACCCACCCTGGCTCCCACCTCGGCACCCACCCAGACACCCACCTTGGTTCCTTGGCACCCACCTTGGATCCTTGGCACCCACCCCGACACCCACCTTGGCACGCAACTTGGCTACTTGCCACCCACCTTGGCTCCTTGACGCCCACCCCGACAACCACCCCGTGACCTACCCTGGCTAGGGTTGGTGCACACCCACCCTGGTGCCCACCTTGGCACCCACCCTATGACCCACCTTGGCACGCACCTTAGTACCCACCCCGTTACCCACCCTAGGACCCACCCCGTGACCCACCTTGGCCAGGGTGGGTGCCTTGGTGCGCACAACTTGCCTGGGCTGCACACCAGGGCGGGCTCAAGATGGCACCCGCGTTCCGTTTTTTTCACTATCTTTCAAAACGGAAATTTTAAAATCTCATTTTTTTCTTTTTTTTGCCTTTTCTGGAAATTAGTGAAGGCAGCGCATCAAAGGTGCGCAATGCTGGTGCGAACCCGGGAGCGCTCCGATGTGTGCTCCAAGGTGCGGCGTGCACGAAGTCCGAGCCCGGTTTGCCCCGGGTGCGCACCTCGCGTGCACCTTCGCCGGGGTGAGCACCTTGGCTGGGTTGCGCGCCCTGGTGCGTACCAAGGAGCGCTCTGAAGTGTGCTCCAAGGTGCGGCGTGCACGAAGTCGGAGCCCGGTTTGCCCCGGGTGTGCACCTCGGGTGCGCACCTCGCGTGCACCTTCGCTGCGGTGGGCACCTTGGCTGGGTTGCGCGCCTTGGTGGGCACCATGCAGTGCACGAAGTCGGAGCCCGGTTTGCCCCGGGCGCGCACCTCCGCCAGGGTGGGCACCTTGGTGCGCACAACTTGCCTGGGCTGCGCATCAGGAAGGGCTCAAGATGGCACCCGCGTTCCGTTTTTTTCACTATCTTTCAGAACGGAAATTTTAAAATATCGTTTTTTTTTGCCTTTTCTGGAAATTAGTGAAGGCAGCGCATCAAAGGTGCGCAACGCTGGTGCGAACCTGGGAGCGCTCCGATGTGTGCTCCAAGGTGCGGCGTGCACGAAGTCGGAGCCCGGTTTGCCTCGGGTGCGCCCTGGTGGGCACCATGGTGCGCACCAAGGAGCGCTCCGAAGTGTGCTCCAAGGTGCGGCCTGCACGAAGTCGGAGCCCGGTTTGCCCCGGGTGTGCACCTCGGGTGGGCACCTTGGTGCGCATGCCTTGCCTGGGCTGCGCACCAGGGCGGGCTCAAGATGGCACCCGCGTTCCTTTTTTTTCACTATCTTTCAAAACGGAAATTTTAAAATCTCATTTTTTTTTGCCTTTTTCTGGAAATTAGTGAAGGCAGCGCATCAAAGGTGCGCACCTCGCTGCCCACCACGGTGCGCAACGTCGGTGGGCACCCGGGAGTGCTTCGAAGTGTGCTCCAAGGTGCTGCGTGCACGTTGTCGGAGCCCGGTTTGCCCCGGGTGCGCACCTCGCGTGCACCTTCGTCGGGGTGGGCACCTTGGCTTGGTTTGCCCCGGCTGCGCTCCGAAGCGGGGTTATTGGAGCGCCGCCTCTTTTTTTGTCGGAGCGTTTGGTGGGGTTTCTCGCATTGGCTCTTCCGAGGCCCGGTTGCCACCCTGGCGCGCACGAAGTCGGAAGTAGGGTTAATTGCCCGGGTGCGCACCTTTGCCAGGGTGGCACCTTACCTGGGCTGCGCACCAGGGCGGGCTCAAGATGGCACGCGCGTTCCGTTTTTTTCACTATCTTTCAAAACGGAAATTTTAAAATCTCCTTTTTTTTTTGCCTTTTCTGGAAATTAGTGAAGGCAGCGCATCAAAGGTGCGCACCTCGCTGCCCACCTTGGTGTGCTCTGAGGTGCGCACCCGGGAGCGCTACGAAGTGTGCTCCAAGGTGCGGCGTGCACGTTGTCGGAGCCCGGTTTGCCCCGGGTGCGCACCTCGCCTGCACCTTGGCCGGGGTGGGCACCTTGGCTGGGTTTGCCCAGGGTGCGCTCCGAAGCGGGGTTACTGGAGCGCCCCCTCTTTTTTTGTCAGAGAGTTTGGTGGGGTTTCTCGCATTGGCTCTTCCCAGGCCCGGTTGTTGGGTGCGCTCCCACCCTGGCGCGCGCGAAGTTGGAAGTTGGGTTAATTGCCCGGGCGCGCACCTTCGCCAGGGTGGGCACCTTGGTGCGCAAACCTTGGCTGGGCTGCGCACCAGGGCGGGCTCAAGATGGCACCAGCATTCCCTTTTTCTCACTATCTTTCAAAACGGAAATTTTAAAATCTCGTTTTTTTTTTGCCTTTTATGGAAATTAGTGAAGGCATCGCATCAAAGGTGCGCACCTCGCTGCCCACCTTGGTGTGCTCCGAGGTGCCCACCACGGTGCGCAACGCCGGTGCGAACCCGGGAGCGCCCCGATGTGTGCTCCAAGGTGCGGCGTGCACGAAGTCGGACCCCGGTTTGCCCCGGGTGCGCACCTCGCGTGCACCTTGGTGCGCACACCTTGGCTGGGTTGCGCGGCCTGGTGGGCACCATGGTGCGCACCAAGGAGCGCTCCGAAGTGTGCTCCAAGGTGCGGCGTGCACGAAGTCGGAGCCCGGTTTGCCCCGGGTGCGCACCTTCGCCGCGGTGGGCACCATGGCGTGCACGAAGTCGGAGCCCGGTTTGCCCCGGGTGCGCACCTCGCGTGCACCTTCGCCGGGGTGGGCACCTCGGCTGGGTTGCGCGCCCTGGTGCGCACCAAGGAGCGCTCTGAAGTGTGCTCCAAGGTGCGGCGTGCACGAAGTCGGAGCCCGGTTTGCCCCGGGTGTGCACCTCGCGTGCGCACCTCGCGTGCACCTTCGCTGCGGTGGGCACCTTGGCTGGGTTGCGCGCCTTGGTGGGCACCATGCAGTGCACGAAGTCGGAGCCCGGATTGCCCCGGGCGCGCACCTCCGCCAGGGTGGGCACCTTGGTGCGCACAACTTGCCTAGGGTGCGCACCAGGAAGGGCTCAAGATGGCACCCGCGTTCCGTTTTTTTCACTATCTTTCAGAACGGAAATTTTAAAATCTCGTTTTTTTTTGCCTTTTCTGGAAATTAGTGAAGGCAGCGCATCAAAGGTGCGCAACGCTGGTGCGAACCTGGGAGCGCTCCGATGTGTGCTCCAAGGTGCGGCGTGCACGAAGTCGGACCCCGGTTTGCCCCGGGTGCGCACCTCGCGTGCACCTTGGTGCGCACACCTTGGCTGGGTTGCGCGCCCTGGTGGGCACCATGGTGCGCACCAAGGAGCGCTCCGAAGTGTGCTCCAAGGTGCGGCGTGCACGAAGTCGGAGCCCGGTTTGCCCCGGGTGCGCACCTCGCGTGCACCTTCGCCGCGGTGGGCACCATGGCGTGCACGAAGTCGGAGCCCGGTTTGCCCCGGGTGCGCACCTCGCGTGCACCTTCGCCGGGGTGGGCACCTTGGTGTGCAGACCTTGGCTGGGTTGCGCGCCCTGGTGGGCACCATGGTGCGCACCAAGGAGCGCTCCGAAGTGTGCTCCAAGGTGCGGCCTGCACGAAGTCGGAGCCCGGTTTGCCCCGGGTGTGCACCTCGGGTGGGCACCTTGGTGCGCATGCCTTGCCTGGGCTGCGCACCAGGGCGGGCTCAAGATGGCACCCGCGTTCCTTTTTTTTCACTATCTTTCAAAATGGAAATTTTAAAATCTCATTTTTTTTTGCCTTTTTCTGGAAATTAGTGAAGGCAGCGCATCAAAGGTGCGCACCTCGCTGCCCACCACGGTGCGCAACGCCGGTGGGCACCCGGGAGTGCTTCGAAGTGTGCTCCAAGGTGCTGCGTGCACGTTGTCGGAGCCCGGTTTGCCCCGGGTGCGCACCTCGCGTGCACCTTCGTCGGGGTGGGCACCTTGGCTGGGTTTGCCCCGGCTGCGCTCCGAAGCGGGGTTATTGGAGCGCCGCCTCTTTTTTTGTCGGAGCGTTTGGTGGGGTTTCTCGCATTGGCTCTTCCGAGGCCCGGTTGCCACCCTGGCGCGCACGAAGTCGGAAGTAGGGTTAATTGCCCGGGTGCGCACCTTTGCCAGGGTGGGCACCTTACCTGGGCTGCGCACCAGGGCGGGCTCAAGATGGCACGCGCGTTCCGTTTTTTTCACTATCTTTCAAAACGGAAATTTTAAAATCTCCTTTTTTTTTTGCCTTTTCTGGAAATTAGTGAAGGCAGCGCATCAAAGGTGCGCACCTCGCTGCCCACCTTGGTGTGCTCTGAGGTGCGCACCCGGGAGCGCTACGAAGTGTGCTCCAAGGTGCGGCGTGCACGTTGTCGGAGCCCGGTTTGCCCCGGGTGCGCACCTCGCCTGCACCTTGGCCGGGGTGGGCACCTTGGCTGGGTTTGCCCAGGGTGCGCTCCGAAGCGGGGTTACTGGAGCGCCCCCTCTTTTTTTGTCAGAGCGTTTGGTGGGGTTTCTCGCATTGGCTCTTCCCAGGCCCGGTTGTTGGGTGCGCTCCCACCCTGGCGCGCGCGAAGTTGGAAGTTGGGTTAATTGCCCGGGCGCGCACCTTCGCCAGGGTGGGCACCTTGGTGCGCACACCTTGGCTGGGCTGCGCACCAGGGCGGGCTCAAGATGGCACCAGCATTCCCTTTTTCTCACTATCTTTCAAAACGGAAATTTTAAAATCTCGTTTTTTTTTTGCCTTTTATGGAAATTAGTGAAGGCATCGCATCAAAGGTGCGCACCTCGCTGCCCACCTTGGTGTGCTCCGAGGTGCCCACCACGGTGCGCAACGCCGGTGCGAACCCGGGAGCGCCCCGATGTGTGCTCCAAGGTGCGGCGTGCACGAAGTCGGACCCCGGTTTGCCCCGGGTGCGCACCTCGCGTGCACCTTGGTGCGCACACCTTGGCTGGGTTGCGCGGCCTGGTGGGCACCATGGTGCGCACCAAGGAGCGCTCCGAAGTGTGCTCCAAGGTGCGGCGTGCACGAAGTCGGAGCCCGGTTTGCCCCGGGTACGCACCTCGCGTGCACCTTCGCCGGGGTGGGCACCTCGGCTGGGTTGCGCGCCCTGGTGCGCACCAAGGAGCGCTCCGAAGTGTGCTCCAAGGTGCGGCGTGCACGAAGTCGGAGCCCGGTTTGCCCCGGGTGCGCACCTTCGCCGCGGTGCGCACCATGGCGTGCACGAAGTCGGAGCCCGGTTTGCCCCGGGTGCGCACCTCGCGTGCACCTTCGGCGGGGTTGCGCGCCCTGGTGGGCACCATGGTGCGCACCAAGGAGCGCTCCGAAGTGTGCTCCAAGGTGCGGCGTGCACGAAGTCGGAGCCCGGTTTGCCCCGGGTGCGCACCTCGCGTGCACCTTCGGCGGGGTTGCGCGCCCTGGTGGGCACCATGGTGCGCACCAAGGAGCGCTCCGAAGTGTGCTCCAAGGTGCGGCGTGCACGAAGTCGGAGCCCGGTTTGCCCCGGGTGCGCACCTCGCGTGCACCTTCGCCGCGGTGGGCACCATGGCGTGCACGAAGTCGGAGCCCGGTTTGCCCCGGGTGCGCACCTCGCGTGCACCTTCGCCGGGGTGGGCACCTCGGCTGGGTTGCGCGCCCTGGTGCGCACCAAGGAGCGCTCCGAAGTGTGCTCCAAGGTGCGGCGTGCACGAAGTCGGAGCCCGGTTTGCCCCGGGTGCGCACCTCGCGTGCACCTTCGCCAGGGTGGGCACCTCGGTGCGCACACCTTCTCAATGTTTTCTTGCCTTTTCTGGAAATTGGTGAAGGCAGCGCATCAAAGGTGCGCACCTCGGTGTGCTCCGAGGTGCGAACCCGAGAGCGCTCCGAGGTGCCCACGAAGTCGAAAGTCGGGTTAATTGCATTGTTTTCCCCGGGTGCGCTCCGAGGTGCGCAACATCGGCGCGCACCAAGGAGGGCTCCGAAGTGTGCTCCAAGGTGCGCACGATGGCGTGCACCTCTGGTGCGCACGATTCGGAGCTCGGTTTGACCGGGGTGCGCACACCTTGGCTGGGTTGCGCACCTTTTGTGCGCTCCAAGGTGCGCACGAAGTCGGAGCTCGGTTTGCCCCGGGTGCGCACCTTCGCCAGGGTGCGCACCTTGATGCGCACGCCTTGGCTGGGCTGCGCACCTTGGTGGGCGCCATGGTGCGCACCTTTCGTGCGCTCCAAGGTGCGCACGAAGTCGGAGCTCGGTTTGCCCCGGGTGCGCACCTTGGTGGGCGCCATGGTGCACTCCGAGGTGCCCAAGATTGGTGCGCACCAAGGAGCGCTTCGAAGTGCGCTCCAAGGTGCGCGCGAAGTCGAAAGTTGGGTTAATTGTCCGGTTTGCCTCGGGTGCGCACCTTGCGTGCACCTTCGCCAGGGTGGGCGCCTTGGTGCGCACACCTTGGCTGGGCTGCGCACACCTTGGCACCCGCGTTTCCTTCATTTTAAATTTTTTTTTTTTACAATCTCTCAAGTGGGAAATTCTATAATCTCAACTTTTTTTGCCTTTTCAGGAAACTTTTGAATGGAGCGCATCATTGGTGCGCTCCGAAGTGTGCTCCAAAGCTCTCTCCAGCTGCGTGCACCTGCCCCGGCCGCGCACCCGGCCCCGCCCAGCTTCGCTCACCTGTCCCGGGCGTCTGGTGCGGAACCTTAGAGTAAGAAACATCACCGTGCACCTTGGCCAACGTGCGCGACTCGACCGAGCGCGCACTGGCCGAGGTGCACACCGATTTCACCTGGGTGCGCGCGCAGCACCTCGGGCGCACCGGGGTGCGCGCACAACGCCCGGGTTGCACCGTGGCCTGTGTGCTCGGGGTGCCTCGGGTGCGCGCTCGGTGTCGCCCCCGCGCGCGCGGTAGTGCGGGCAGCGCACCCCGGCCCGGCCCGGCCCCGACGAGAACGCAAACGGGCAAAAGGTTTATTCAAATAGCATTGCGACGCCCGGCGAAAAACTAAAAAAGGGTGCAACACCGGGACTTCCCGGGAGGTCACCCATCCCAGTACTACTCCGGCCCAAGCGCGCTTAACTGCGGAGTTCTGATGGGATCCGGTGCACTAATGCTGGTATGATCGCACCCGTTATGAGCTTGTCGCAGTGTGTACTTAGCAAACCACGACCCACGTGCGAATCCACCCCGGCCACCCACCCCCGTCGAGGTGCACACCCTCCCTCGCGAAGTGCGCCCCGTTCGCCAAGTGTGAGCCCTGCCCGGGTGCGCGCACCTTGCTAGGGCGTCGGGTGTGCACCCGGCCCGGCCTACGTGCGTGCACCTGGAGGGGGCGTCGTGTGCGTGCAGTGTCCCGTCTGCAACGCGGTGCCCACACACCACCTCGGGCGCAACGACCTGCGCTCACATGTGGGCCGAGTGCACCTTGGTGCATGTTCGGGGCGCCTCGGGTGCACGCTCGATCTTGCCCCGGTGCACCAAGGCGCTCGGTTTGCCCCGGGTGCGCACTTGGTGCAAGGTGGGCACCCAAAATAGGGATCAAGCACCAAAACACAAGTTTCGGGATGCAAAATGGGACCCAAGGACCACAAATGCGTTCCAAGACCCATGATGGGTCCACGAGAACAAAAATGTGTTCCGAGACTTAATAAACAAATATTGGGTTTTAGGAGAAGAAACATGCTCTGATGCCCAAAACGAGAATCGACCCCGAAAAGGCCACAGGCCAAAAGTGGGATGCGAGACAAAAAAAAATGGGACCCGAGGACCAAAATTGGGTTCCCAGGTCGAAGACAGGGCAACCGGACAAGAAACGACCTCTAAGGCTCGAAATGAGTCCCGACGACTAAAACTTGACAAGAAGCACCCATCAGGCACCCAACTCGACACCCATGGGATGCCGACCCACCCGGGCTTCCACCTAGCACACCTTGGCACCCACCCACCCTCGCACCCAACCTCGCACCCAACTTAGCACCTTTGAACCCACATTGGCACTCACCCTGACCCTGGCACCTTGGAACCCACATTGGCACTCACCTTGACCCTGGCACCCACCTTTGCACTCACCTTGGGACCCACCCTGGCTCCCACCTCGGCACCCACCCAGACACCCACCTTGGTTCCTTGGCACCCACCTTGGATCCTTGGCACCCACCCCGACACCCACCTTGGCACGCAACTTGGCTACTTGCCACCCACCTTGGCTCCTTGACGCCCACCCCGACAACCACCCCGTGACCTACCCTGGCTAGGGTTGGTGCACACCCACCCTGGTGCCCACCTTGGCACCCACCCTATGACCCACCTTGGCACGCACCTTAGTACCCACCCCGTTACCCACCCTAGGACCCACCCCGTGACCCACCTTGGCCAGGGTGGGTGCACCCACCCTGGTGCCCACCTTGGCACCCACCCATCCTAGCACCCAGCCTGTGACCGGGCTTGGAACCCAACCTTGCACCCGCACCCGTCTTGGCCAGTGTGGGTGCGCACCCATCCTGGCACCCACGTTGTGACACACCCTTTAACCCACGCACCCTAGCACCCACGTTGGCACCCACCTTGGAACCCAACCTAGCAACTTGGCACCCACCCCGTGACCCACCTTGGCATCCACCATAGCAGTCGCCGACTTGGCACCCACCTCGGCACCCACCTTGACACTTGTGGACCCACCTTGCCACTCACCCTAGCATCGACCCATCCTAGCACCCACCCTGGCACCTTTGCACCCTAGCACTCACCCATCCTAGCACCTAACCTGTGACCCACCTTGACACTCACCCTCGCACCCACCTTGGAACCCAACCTAGCACCCACCCACCCTGACACCAACCCTAGCACCTACCCACCCTTGCACCCACCCTGTGACCCATCTTGGCACCCACCCATCCTACCACTCAACCTATCACCCACCTTCTCACCCACCTTGGCATCCACCTTAGCACCCACCCACACTGGCACCTTGGCACCCACCTCGGGCAAGGTGGGTGCACACCCACCCTGGCACCCAATTTAGAACCCACCGAGCATGTTACCCACCTTGGCACCCACATTGCAGCCCACCCTAGTACCCACCCTATGACCCACATTGGCATCCACACCCTAGCACCCAGGCACCTCGACACCCGCCTTGACACCCACCCTAGCACTGAACCTGTGACCCACCTTGGAACTCACCCTAGAACCCACCCACCCTGTGAACCACCTTGGCATCCACCTTAGCACCCACCCACCTTGGCACCCACTCTAGCACTCACCCATCCTAACACCCAACTTGTTACCCACCTTGGCACCCGCCCTCGCGTCCACCTTGAAACCCACCCTAGCACCCACCCACGCAGGAGCCCACCTTGGCACCCAACCTAACACCCACGCATCCTGGCACCCAACTTGTGACCCACCTTGGAACCCACCCTAGTACCCACCTTTGAACCCACTATATCACCAACCCACCTTGGCACCCACCCTATGACCCTCTTTGGAATCCACCCTAGCACGCACCCACCCTGGCACCCACCATGGAGCGCACCCTAGCACCCACCCACCTCGGCACGCACCTCAACACCCACCTTGGTGTGCGCACTGCGCCAACCTCTCAAAGACCCTATGTGGTGCGCTCCAAAGTGTACACCTTTGGTGCGCTCCAAGGTGCGCACCTTTGGTGCACACCGAGGTGCACACCAAAGTGTGCACCGAGGTGAGCACCAAAGTGCACTCCAGGGTGCACACCAAGGCGTGCACCTTTGGTGCGGTCAATGCAAACGAATTCGGAAGTTGGGGTCGATGTCCTAATCGCTGCTGCAGACTACACGTATGAGAATCGGACAAATAGCTTTATATAGGGGAGGTGTTGCGTTTGATGGGTCGACTCCCCTGGTTGTGTGCACTGCACCAACTTCAAAGACCCTGTCTTGTTTAAGAAGTCAAAAGTTGGGGTGGATGTCCTAATCATTGCTGCAGTCTACGCATGTATGAGAATCAGACAAATAGCTTATATAGGGGAGGTGTTGCATTCGGTGGGTTGACTCCCCTGGTTGTGCGCACTGCGCCAACCTCAAAGACCCCGCATAGCAGAAGAAGTCGGAAGTCGGATTTTGGTGAGCACCAAGGCGTGCACCTTTGGTGCGGTCAACGCAGACGAATTCAGAAGTTGGGGTGGATGTCCTAATCGTTGTTGCAGGCTACACATGTATGAGAATCAGACAAATAGCTTATATAGGGGAGGTGTTGGGTTTGATGGGTCAACTCCCTTGGTTGTGCGCATTACGCCAACCTCAAAGACCTTGTTTTCGTTAAGAAGTCAAAAGTTGGGGTCAATGTCCTAATGGCTCCTGCAGGCTACACATGTATGAGAATCGGACAAATAGCTTATATAGGGGAGGTGTTGGGTTTGATGGGTCGACTCCCCTGGTTGTGCGCATTACGTCAACCTCAAAGACCTTGTTTTCGTTAAGAAGTCAAAAGTTGGGGTCGATGTCCTAATTGCTCCTGTAGACTACACATGTATGAGAATCAGACAAATAGCTTATATAGGGGAGGTGTTGGGTTTGATGGGTTGACTCCCCTAGTTGTTCGCATTACACCAACCTCAAAGACCTTGTTTTCGTTTAGAAGCCGAAAGTTGGGGTCGATGTCCTAATTGCTCCTGCAGGCTACGCATGTATGAGAATCAGACAAATAGCTTATATAGGGGAGGTGTTGGGTTTGATGGGTCGACTCCCCTGGTTGTGCGCATTGCGCCAACCTCAAAGACCCTGCATTGCGGATGAAGTCGAAAGTCAGAGTTTGGTGTGCTACAAGGTGTGGTCGAAGGTGCTCACCTAGGTGTGCACCTTTGGAGCACAGGAAAAGTGCCCTCCAAAAGTGCGCACCTTTGGAGTGCACAAAAGTGCCCTCCAAAAGTGCGCACCTTTGGAGCGCAGAAAAGTGCCCTCCAAAAAGTGCCCTCCAAAAGTGCGCACCTTTGGAGCGCAGAAAAGTGCCCTCCAAAAAGTGCCCTCCAAAAGTGCGCACCTTTGGAGCGCAGAAAAGTGCCCTCCAAAAAGTGCCCTCCAAAAGTGCGCACCTTTGGAGCGCAGAAAAGTGCCCTCCAAAAGTGCGCACCTTTGGAGCGCAGAAAAGTGCCCTCCAAAAAGTGCCCTCCAAAAGTGCGCACCTTTGGAGCGCAGAAAAGTGCCCTCCAAAAAGTGCCCTCCAAAAGTGCGCACCTTTGGAGCGCAGAAAAGTGCCCTCCAAAAAGTGCCCTCCAAAAGTGCGCACCTTTGGAGCGCAGAAAAGTGCCCTCCAAAAAGTGCCCTCCAAAAGTGCGCACCTTTGGAGCGCAGAAAAGTGCCCTCCAAAAAGTGCCCTCCAAAAGTGCGCACCTTTGGAGCGCAGAAAAGTGCCCTCCAAAAGTGCGCACCTTTGGAGCGCACAAAAGTGCCCTCCAAAAGTGCGCACTTTTGGTGCGCACCAAGGCGCTGGTTCGGTCGTTGCAGGCGAGTTCGGAAGTTGGGGTCGATGTCCTGAGCGGAGGTGCAAACTACACAGGTGTCGGAATCGGACAAATAGCTTATATAGGGGAGGTGTATGCTTCGATGGGTCGACTCCCCAGGTTGAGCGCACCGCGCCAACCTCAAAGACCCTACGGTATGGATGAAGTCGGAAGTTGGGTCCGATGACCAATTCGATTAGTAGGTATGCTCATGAGGTCGGAATTTGGGTCCGATGACCTGCCATGTGCAGGAAGGCGAATGTTGACACTGTGCGTTGCAAGGTGCACACCAAGGCGCTGGTGCGGTCTTTTTAGTCGAGTTCGGAAGTTGGGGTCGATGTCCTGATCGGAGGTGCAAGCTACACAGGTGTGGGAATCGGACAAATAGCTTATATAGGGGAGGTGTATGCTTCGTTGGGTCGACTCCCCGGGTTGAGCGCACCGCGCCAACCTCAAAGACCCTACGGTATGGATGAAGTCGGAAGTTGGGTCCGATGACCGATTCGATATGTAGGCATACTCGCGAGGTCGGAATTTGGGTCCGATGACCTGCCACGTGCAGGAAGGCGAATGTTGGCACTGTGCGTTGCAAGGTGCGCACCAAGGCGCTGGTTCGGTCGTTGGAGGCGAGTTCGGAAGTTGGGGTCGATGTCTTGATCGGAGGTGCAAACTACACAGGTGTGGGAATCGGACAAATAGCTTATATAGGGGAGGTGTATGCTTCGTTGGGTCGACTCCCCGGGTTGAGCGCACCGCGCCAACCTCAAAGACCCTACGGTATGGATGAAGTCGGAAGTTGGGTCCGATGACCGATTCGATATGTAGGCATACTCGCGAGGTCGGAATTTGGGTCCGATGACCTGCCATGTGCAGGAAGGCGAATGTTGGGACTGTGCGTCGCAAGGTGCGCACCAAGGCGCTGGTGCCGTCGTTGCAGTCGAGTTCGGAAGTTGGGGTCGATGTCCTGGTCAGAGGTGCAAACTACACAGGTGTGGGAATCGGACAAATAGCTTATATAGGGGAGGTGTATGCTTCGATGGGTCGACTCCCTGGGTTGAGCGCACCGCGCCAACCTCAAAGACCCTACAGTATGGATGAAGTCGGAAGTTGGGTCCGATGACCGATTCGATACGTAGGCATATTGGCGAGGTCTGAATTTGTGTCCGATGACCTGCCATGCGCAGGAAGGCGGAATTTGGGTCCGATGACCGAGTTGATGGCGTGCCATGCGCAGAAAGGCGGAATTTGGGTCCGATGACCGAGTTGATGTTGATGGCCCGCCATGCACAGGAAGGCGGAATTTGGGTCCGATGACCGATTTGAAGGCGTGCCATACGCAAAAAGGCGGAGTTTGGGTCCGATGACCGAGTTGATATTGATGGCCCGCCATGCGCAGGAAGGCGGAATTTGGGTCCGATGACCTGACATACGCATGGAGTCCGACTCGGGGGCCGATGTTCGATTCGATGACTTGCATTGTGGGTAAAGTCGGAAGTTGTGGTCTTTGACCCGATTCGATGACCAGACTTCGGCTGCTTGAGAATCGGACAAATAACTTATATAGGGGAGGTAGTGTTCTCGAGCATCCTCCCCCCGTGCCCGTTTATGTCGATTGATGCTGGTGCTCGACTGGTTGGAGCGCTCGGATGCAAAAATCTTGCACCAGGATTTATCGATTGTGATGGACACGGCAAGTCTCCTGATTGCTATGCAGGAGCTCATCGTGAATCTCTATGCGGCCTTGGTATGGACTCGACCTGCGGAATGGTTCGGCAATGGTAGTCGCTCCAACACGTCCTTGCAATGGCCACAGAGGTGATTCGACTAGAGCTCCAGTCTAGCTTTTGGGTTGCTTGGCGGACTGGTATAGCCGCGATCGAGTTCCGGCCATGAACGTTTTAGATAGCTCTTGGGCTTTCTGGGACGGAAGTCGGAAGTTTGGGCTGTTGTCCGATTTGATGACCATTCTTCGGATGTGTGAGAATCGGACAAATAACTTATATAGGGGACTGTGTTGTCTCACGCAGCCCCCTCCGTGCCCCTCTATCTCGACCGATGTTGGTGCTTGAAAGGGTTGGGATCGCTCGGATTTATAAACGTGCACCACCATTTGTCGAGTGTGAGGGACGCGGCAGGTCTCCTAAATGCTATGCGGGCGCTCTCTGAGAATCTCTATCCGGCCTCGACACAGACTAGTCTTGCTGAATGGTTTGGCACTGGTAGTCGATCCAACACGTCGTTGTTGTGGCCGCCTAGGCGATTCGATTCGAGCCCCCGTCTAGCTTTTGGGTTGCTTGGCGGATTTTGCCCTATCCGCAAGTGAGCTCGGTCCCTAAACGTTCGAGAAACCCGATTGCTATGCGCCGACTCTCTTTCTTGCGAGCCTCCATCTAGCTTTTGGGTCTCTACGGAACGGAAGTCGGAATCTGGGACCGTTGTTTGATTCGACGAGGCAGACTACGGTTGTGCGAGAATCGGACAAATAACTTATATAGGGGAGGTGTTGACTGGAGCATTCTCCCCCGTGCCCCTCTAACTCGACCAATGCTGGCGCTCGAACGGTGGTAGCGCTCGGATTTTCATTGAGCGCCAGCATTGGTCGATTTAGAGGGGCATGCGAGATTCCCGAATGCTATGCGAGGGCTCTAACGGAAATGTCTATTGGTTTCGGTATGGATGCAATTGCGAGTGGTTCGGCAAAGGTAGTCGTTCCGATGCGTCCATGTCGTGGCCAAATCGATAATTCGATTTGAGCCCTCGTATAGCATTTGGGTCTCTCGATGTGATTCCGCATTCCAGTCCCTTTGGGCACTGCTTGAGCCGCATCCCAGGGGGTTCCCTTCCCAATAATCTGCCTCGCAACCCGATTGCTATGCGGTGAGGCTCCTCGGCCGCCTCGGAACTATCTGTGTATCAGACGCATCGCGGGATAAGGGGTTGGCAACGGTAGTCGCCCCAAGCGCGTCCGATGCTTGGACCATTCCGAGGCGGCCCTGAAGCCTCTTCCGTCTAGCCGTTGGGTCCTTCTCGCCGCATCCCTCGCCTCGCACCCCGATTGCTATGCGGTGAGGCTCCTCGGCCGCCTCGGAACTATCTGTGTATCGGACGCGTCACGGGATAAGGGGTTGTCACTGGTAGTCGCCCCAAGCGCGTCCGATGCTTGGACCATTCCAAGGCGGCCCTGAAGCCTCTTCCGTCTAGCCGTTGGGTCCTTCTCGCCGCATCCCTCGCCTCGCACCCCGATTGCTATGCGGTGAGGCTCCTCGGCCGCCTCGGAACTATCTGTGTATCGGACGCGTCGCGGGATAAGGGGTTGTCATTGGTAGTCGCCCCAAGCGCGTCCGATGCTTGGACCATTCCGAGGCGGCCCTGAAGCCTCTTCCGTCTAGCCGTTGGGTCCTTCTCGCCGCATCCCTCGCCTCGCACCCCGATTGCTATGCGGTGAGGCTCCTCGGCCGCCTCGGAACTATCTGTGTATCGGACGCGTCGCGGGATAAGGGGTTGTCACTGGTAGTCGCCCCAAGCGCGTCCGATGCTTGGACCATTCCGAGGCGGCCCTGAAGCCTCTTCCGTCTAGCCGTTGGGTCCTTCTCGCCGCATCCCTCGCCTCGCACCCCGATTGCTATGCGGTGAGGCTCCTCGGCCGCCTCGGAACTATCTGTGTATCGGACGCGTCGCGGGATAAGGGGTTGTCACTGGTAGTCGCCCCAAGCGCGTTCGATGCTTGGACCATTCCGAGGCGGCCCTGAAGCCTCTTCCGTCTAGCCGTTGGGTCCTTCTCGCCGCATCCCTCGCCTCGCACCCCGATTGCTATGCGGTGAGGCTCCTCGGCCGCCTTGGAACTATCTGTGTATCGGACGCGTCGCGGGATAAGGGGTTGTCACTGGTAGTCGCCCCAAGCGCGTCCGATGCTTAGACCATTCCGAGGCGGACCCGAAGCCTCTTCCGTCTAGCCGTTGGGTCCTTCTCGCCGCATCCTTCGCCTCGCACCCCGATTGCTATGCGGTGAGGCTCCTCGGCCGCCTCGGAACTATCTGTGTATCGGACGCGTCGCGGGATAAGGGGTTGTCACTGGTAGTCGCCCCAAGCGCGTCCGATGCTTGGACCATTCCGAGGCGGACCCGAAGCCTCTTCCGTCTAGCCGTTGGGTCCTTCTCGCCGCATCCCTCGCCTCGCACCCCGATTGCTATGCGGTGAGGCTCCTCGGCCGCCTTGGAACTATCTGTGTATCGGACGCGTCGCGGGATAAGGGGTTGTCACTGGTAGTCGCCCCAAGCGCGTCCGATGCTTGGACCATTCCGAGGCGGACCCGAAGCCTCTTCCGTCTAGCCGTTGGGTCCTTCTCGCCGCATCCCTCGCCTCGCACCCCGATTGCTATGCGGTGAGGCTCCTCGGCCGCCTTGGAACTATCTGTGTATCGGACGCGTCGCGGGATAAGGGGTTGTCACTGGTAGTCGCCCCAAGCGCGTCCGATGCTTGGACCATTCCGAGGCGGACCCGAAGCCTCTTCCGTCTAGCCGTTGGGTCCTTCTCGCCGCATCCCTCGCCTCGCACCCCGATTGCTATGCGGTGAGGCTCCTCGGCCGCCTTGGAACTATCTGTGTATCGGACGCGTCGCGGGATAAGGGGTTGTCACTGGTAGTCGCCCCAAGCGCGTCCGATGCTTGGACCATTCCGAGGCGGCCCCGAAGCCTCTTCCGTGTAGCCGTTGGGTCCTTCTCGCCGCATCCCTCGCCTCGCACCCCGATTGCTATGCGGTGAGGCTCCTCGGCCGCCTTGGAACTATCTGTGTATCGGACGCGTCGCGGGATAAGGGGTTGTCACTGGTAGTCGCCCCAAGCGCGTCCGATGCTTGGACCATTCCGAGGCGGCCCCGAAGCCTCTTCCGTGTAGCCGTTGGGTCCTTCTCGCCGCATCCCTCGCCTCGCACCCCGATTGCTATGCGGTGAGGCTCCTCGGCCGCCTTGGAACTATCTGTGTATCGGACGCGTCGCGGGATAAGGGGTTGTCACTGGTAGTCGCCCCAAGCGCGTCCGATGCTTGGACCATTCCGAGGCGGACCTGAAGCCTCTTCCCTCTAGCCGTTGGGGCTTTCTCGCCGCATCCCTCGCCTCGCACCCTGATTGCTATGCTGTGAGGCTCCTCGGCCGCCTTGGAACTATCTGTGTATCGGACGCATCGCGGGATAAGGGGTTGGCAGTGGTAGTCGCCCCAAGCGCATCCGATGCTTGGACCATTCCGAGGCGGCCCTGCAGCCTCTTCCGTCTAGCCGTTGGGGCCATCTCGCCGCATCCCCCACCTCGCACCACGATTGCTATGCGGTGAGGCTCCTTGGCCGCCTCGGAACTATCTGTGTATCGGACGCATCGCGGGATAAGGGGTTGTCACTGGTAGTCGCCCCAAGCGCGTCCGATGCTTGGACTATTCCGAGGCGGCCCTGCAGCCTCTTCCGTCTAGCCGTTGGGGCCATCTCGCTGCATCCCCCACCTCCTCGGCCGCCTCGGAACTATCTGTGTATCGGACGCATCGCGGGATAAGGGGTTGGCAGTGGTAGTCGCCCCAAGCGCGTCCGATGCTTGGACTATTCCGAGGCAGCCCTGCAGCCTCTTCCGTCTAGCCTTTGGGGCCATCTCGCCGCATCCCTCGCCTCGCACCCCGATTGCTATGCGGTGAGGCTCCTCGGCCGCCTGGGAACTATCTTCGTATCGGACGCATCGCGGGATAAGGGGTTGTCACTGGTAGTCGCCCCAAGCGCGTCCGATGCTTGGACTATTCCGAGGCGGCCCTGTGGCCTCTTCCGTCTAGCCGTTGGGGCCATCTCGCCGCATCCCCCACCTCGCACCCCGATTGCTATGCGGTGAGGCTCTTCGGCCGCCTTGGAACTATCTTCGTATCGGACGCATTGCGGGATAAGGGGTTGTCACTGGTAGTGGCCCCAAGCGCGTCCGATGCTTGGACTATTCCGAGGCGGCCCTGCAGCCTCTTCCGTCTAGCCGTTGGGGCCATCTCGCCGCATCCCCCACCTCGCACCCCGATTGCTATGCGGTGAGGCTCCTCGGCCGCCTTGGAACTATCTTCGTATCGGACGCATCGCGGGATAAGGGGTTGTCACTGGTAGTCGCCCCAAGCGCGTCCGATGCTTGGACTATTCCGACGCGGCCCTGTGGCCTCTTCCGTCTAGCCGTTGGGGCCATCTCGCCGCATCCCCCACCTCGCACCCCGATTGCTATGCGGTGAGGCTCCTCGGCCGCCTTGGAACCATCTTCGTATCGGACGCATCGCGGGATAGGGGGCTGTCACTGGTAGTCGCCCCAAGCGTGTCCGATGCTTGGACCATTCCTAGGCGGCCCTGAAGCCTCTTCCGTCTAGCCGTTGGGGCCTTCCCGCCCCATCCCTCGCCTCGCACCCCCGATTGCTATGCGGTGAGGCTCCTCGGCCGCCTTGGAACCATCTGTGTATCGGACGCATCGCGGGATAAGGGGTTGGCACTGGCAGTCGCCCCAAGCGCGTCCGATGCTTGGACCATTCCGAGGTGGCCCTGAAGCCTCTTCCGTCTAGCCGTTGGGGCCTTCCCGCCCCATCCCTCGCCTCGCACCCCGATTGATATGCGGTGAGGCTCCTCGGCCGCCTTGGAACTATCTGTGTATCGGACGCATCGCGGGATAAGGGGTTGGCACTGGTAGTCGTCCCAATCGCATCCGATGCTTGGACCATTCCGAGGCGGCCCTGCAGCCTCTTCCGTTTAGCCGTCGGGGCCTTCCCGCCGCATCCCTCGCCTCGCATCCCGATTCCTATGCGGTGAGTCTTCTCGGCCGCCGCGGAACTATACCTGTTATTGCTACTGCATCCTTCGGCTGGTAACCTCCTCTGCCGCCTTGGAACGTTCTCTTTGTCGGACGCGTCGCGGGATAAGGGGTTGGCACTGGTAGTCGCCCCAAGCGCGCCCGATGCATAGACCGCTCCGAGTCGACCTTGCTTTCAGCCTCTCACATGCATAGACCTCTCTGAGTCGACCCTGCAGCCTCTCACGTTTAGCCTTTGGAATCTCGCCTCACAACATGATTGCTATCCTTGATGCATCCCTTGCCTCGAGCCCTGATTGCTTTCTTGGCTGCATCCCTCCTCTCCTCACAGCCCGGTTGTCATCACTGCTTCATCCGTCGCTTCATGCATTCTGGCTGCTGGGCCCTTCCCACCGCACACCTCGATTGCTATCTCTTCTGCATCACACACCCCGATTGCTATCTCTGCTACATCCCTCGGCTCTCACTTCTGCATCCTTCGCCTCACACCTCGATTGCTATCAATGCTGCATCCGTAACCTCACACCCCGATTGCTATGCGGGGAGGCTCCTTGGCCGCCTTGGAAATTTCTGTGTGTCAGACGCACCGCGGGATAAGGGGTTGGCACTGGTAGTCGCCCCAAGTGCGCCCGATTCTTAGACCGCTTCGAGGTGACCTCGTAGCCTCTTTCGTCCAGGCTTCCTGCCTTCAACGCCCTTTTTACACCTCGATTGCTATGCGCGGGCTCGTTGGCGTCTATCACCTCTCTGCGAAGAGTGGCACGATGATTGTTGGGGTAAATCGTAGCAGTCCGATCTCTGGCCTTGGGCCATTGTGAGGGCTGATCGATTTCCTGTGCGCATCTCGTGTTCGCCCAGTAACAGACTCGACGACTTGTAATCGGTCTTGTTCCCG
>NW_026728895.1:37500-52500 GCF_030272615.1 Cryptomeria japonica | reverse complement strand
CGGTTTGCCCCGGGTGCGCACCTCGCGTGCACCTTCGCCGGGGTGGGCACCTTGGTGTGCAGACCTTGGCTGGGTTGCGCGCCCTGGTGGGCACCATGGTGCGCACCAAGGAGCGCTCCGAAGTGTGCTCCAAGGTGCGGCCTGCACGAAGTCGGAGCCCGGTTTGCCCCGGGTGTGCACCTCGGGTGGGCACCTTGGTGCGCATGCCTTGCCTGGGCTGCGCACCAGGGCGGGCTCAAGATGGCACCCGCGTTCCTTTTTTTTCACTATCTTTCAAAACGGAAATTTTAAAATCTCATTTTTTTTTGCCTTTTTCTGGAAATTAGTGAAGGCAGCGCATCAAAGGTGCGCACCTCGCTGCCCACCACGGTGCGCAACGCCGGTGGGCACCCGGGAGTGCTTCGAAGTGTGCTCCAAGGTGCTGCGTGCACGTTGTCGGAGCCCGGTTTGCCCCGGGTGCGCACCTCGCGTGCACCTTCGTCGGGGTGGGCACCTTGGCTGGGTTTGCCCCGGCTGCGCTCCGAAGCGGGGTTATTGGAGCGCCGCCTCTTTTTTTGTCGGAGCGTTTGGTGGGGTTTCTCGCATTGGCTCTTCCGAGGCCCGGTTGCCACCCTGGCGCGCACGAAGTCGGAAGTAGGGTTAATTGCCCGGGTGCGCACCTTTGCCAGGGTGGGCACCTTACCTGGGCTGCGCACCAGGGCGGGCTCAAGATGGCACGCGCGTTCCGTTTTTTTCACTATCTTTCAAAACGGAAATTTTAAAATCTCCTTTTTTTTTTGCCTTTTCTGGAAATTAGTGAAGGCAGCGCATCAAAGGTGCGCACCTCGCTGCCCACCTTGGTGTGCTCTGAGGTGCGCACCCGGGAGCGCTACGAAGTGTGCTCCAAGGTGCGGCGTGCACGTTGTCGGAGCCCGGTTTGCCCCGGGTGCGCACCTCGCCTGCACCTTGGCCGGGGTGGGCACCTTGGCTGGGTTTGCCCAGGGTGCGCTCCGAAGCGGGGTTACTGGAGCGCCCCCTCTTTTTTTGTCAGAGCGTTTGGTGGGGTTTCTCGCATTGGCTCTTCCCAGGCCCGGTTGTTGGGTGCGCTCCCACCCTGGCGCGCGCGAAGTTGGAAGTTGGGTTAATTGCCCGGGCGCGCACCTTCGCCAGGGTGGGCACCTTGGTGCGCACACCTTGGCTGGGCTGCGCACCAGGGCGGGCTCAAGATGGCACCAGCATTCCCTTTTTCTCACTATCTTTCAAAACGGAAATTTTAAAATCTCGTTTTTTTTTTGCCTTTTATGGAAATTAGTGAAGGCATCGCATCAAAGGTGCGCACCTCGCTGCCCACCTTGGTGTGCTCCGAGGTGCCCACCACGGTGCGCAACGCCGGTGCGAACCCGGGAGCGCCCCGATGTGTGCTCCAAGGTGCGGCGTGCACGAAGTCGGACCCCGGTTTGCCCCGGGTGCGCACCTCGCGTGCACCTTGGTGCGCACACCTTGGCTGGGTTGCGCGGCCTGGTGGGCACCATGGTGCGCACCAAGGAGCGCTCCGAAGTGTGCTCCAAGGTGCGGCGTGCACGAAGTCGGAGCCCGGTTTGCCCCGGGTACGCACCTCGCGTGCACCTTCGCCGGGGTGGGCACCTCGGCTGGGTTGCGCGCCCTGGTGCGCACCAAGGAGCGCTCCGAAGTGTGCTCCAAGGTGCGGCGTGCACGAAGTCGGAGCCCGGTTTGCCCCGGGTGCGCACCTTCGCCGCGGTGCGCACCATGGCGTGCACGAAGTCGGAGCCCGGTTTGCCCCGGGTGCGCACCTCGCGTGCACCTTCGGCGGGGTTGCGCGCCCTGGTGGGCACCATGGTGCGCACCAAGGAGCGCTCCGAAGTGTGCTCCAAGGTGCGGCGTGCACGAAGTCGGAGCCCGGTTTGCCCCGGGTGCGCACCTCGCGTGCACCTTCGCCGCGGTGGGCACCATGGCGTGCACGAAGTCGGAGCCCGGTTTGCCCCGGGTGCGCACCTCGCGTGCACCTTCGCCGGGGTGGGCACCTCGGCTGGGTTGCGCGCCCTGGTGCGCACCAAGGAGCGCTCCGAAGTGTGCTCCAAGGTGCGGCGTGCACGAAGTCGGAGCCCGGTTTGCCCCGGGTGCGCACCTCGCGTGCACCTTCGCCAGGGTGGGCACCTCGGTGCGCACACCTTCTCAATGTTTTCTTGCCTTTTCTGGAAATTGGTGAAGGCAGCGCATCAAAGGTGCGCACCTCGGTGTGCTCCGAGGTGCGAACCCGAGAGCGCTCCGAGGTGCCCACGAAGTCGAAAGTCGGGTTAATTGCATTGTTTTCCCCGGGTGCGCTCCGAGGTGCGCAACATCGGCGCGCACCAAGGAGGGCTCCGAAGTGTGCTCCAAGGTGCGCACGATGGCGTGCACCTCTGGTGCGCACGATTCGGAGCTCGGTTTGACCGGGGTGCGCACACCTTGGCTGGGTTGCGCACCTTTTGTGCGCTCCAAGGTGCGCACGAAGTCGGAGCTCGGTTTGCCCCGGGTGCGCACCTTCGCCAGGGTGCGCACCTTGATGCGCACGCCTTGGCTGGGCTGCGCACCTTGGTGGGCGCCATGGTGCGCACCTTTCGTGCGCTCCAAGGTGCGCACGAAGTCGGAGCTCGGTTTGCCCCGGGTGCGCACCTTGGTGGGCGCCATGGTGCACTCCGAGGTGCCCAAGATTGGTGCGCACCAAGGAGCGCTTCGAAGTGCGCTCCAAGGTGCGCGCGAAGTCGAAAGTTGGGTTAATTGTCCGGTTTGCCTCGGGTGCGCACCTTGCGTGCACCTTCGCCAGGGTGGGCGCCTTGGTGCGCACACCTTGGCTGGGCTGCGCACACCTTGGCACCCGCGTTTCCTTCATTTTAAATTTTTTTTTTTTACAATCTCTCAAGTGGGAAATTCTATAATCTCAACTTTTTTTGCCTTTTCAGGAAACTTTTGAATGGAGCGCATCATTGGTGCGCTCCGAAGTGTGCTCCAAAGCTCTCTCCAGCTGCGTGCACCTGCCCCGGCCGCGCACCCGGCCCCGCCCAGCTTCGCTCACCTGTCCCGGGCGTCTGGTGCGGAACCTTAGAGTAAGAAACATCACCGTGCACCTTGGCCAACGTGCGCGACTCGACCGAGCGCGCACTGGCCGAGGTGCACACCGATTTCACCTGGGTGCGCGCGCAGCACCTCGGGCGCACCGGGGTGCGCGCACAACGCCCGGGTTGCACCGTGGCCTGTGTGCTCGGGGTGCCTCGGGTGCGCGCTCGGTGTCGCCCCCGCGCGCGCGGTAGTGCGGGCAGCGCACCCCGGCCCGGCCCGGCCCCGACGAGAACGCAAACGAGCAAAAGGTTTATTCAAATAGCATTGCGACGCCCGGCGAAAAACTAAAAAAGGGTGCAACACCGGGACTTCCCGGGAGGTCACCCATCCCAGTACTACTCCGGCCCAAGCGCGCTTAACTGCGGAGTTCTGATGGGATCCGGTGCACTAATGCTGGTATGATCGCACCCGTTATGAGCTTGTCGCAGTGTGTACTTAGCAAACCGCGACCCACGTGCGAATCCACCCCGGCCACCCACCCCCGTCGAGGTGCACACCCTCCCTCGCGAAGTGCGCCCCGTTCGCCAAGTGTGAGCCCTGCCCGGGTGCGCGCACCTTGCTAGGGCGTCGGGTGTGCACCCGGCCCGGCCTACGTGCGTGCACCTGGAGGGGGCGTCGTGTGCGTGCAGTGTCCCGTCTGCAACGCGGTGCCCACACACCACCTCGGGCGCAACGACCTGCGCTCACATGTGGGCCGAGTGCACCTTGGTGCATGTTCGGGGCGCCTCGGGTGCACGCTCGATCTTGCCCCGGTGCACCAAGGCGCTCGGTTTGCCCCGGGTGCGCACTTGGTGCAAGGTGGGCACCCAAAATAGGGATCAAGCACCAAAACACAAGTTTCGGGATGCAAAATGGGACCCAAGGACCACAAATGCGTTCCAAGACCCATGATGGGTCCACGAGAACAAAAATGTGTTCCGAGACTTAATAAACAAATATTGGGTTTTAGGAGAAGAAACATGCTCTGATGCCCAAAACGAGAATCGACCCCGAAAAGGCCACAGGCCAAAAGTGGGATGCGAGACAAAAAAAAATGGGACCCGAGGACCAAAATTGGGTTCCCAGGTCGAAGACAGGGCAACCGGACAAGAAACGACCTCTAAGGCTCGAAATGAGTCCCGACGACTAAAACTTGACAAGAAGCACCCATCAGGCACCCAACTCGACACCCATGGGATGCCGACCCACCCGGGCTTCCACCTAGCACACCTTGGCACCCACCCACCCTCGCACCCAACCTCGCACCCAACTTAGCACCTTTGAACCCACATTGGCACTCACCCTGACCCTGGCACCTTGGAACCCACATTGGCACTCACCTTGACCCTGGCACCCACCTTTGCACTCACCTTGGGACCCACCCTGGCTCCCACCTCGGCACCCACCCAGACACCCACCTTGGTTCCTTGGCACCCACCTTGGATCCTTGGCACCCACCCCGACACCCACCTTGGCACGCAACTTGGCTACTTGCCACCCACCTTGGCTCCTTGACGCCCACCCCGACAACCACCCCGTGACCTACCCTGGCTAGGGTTGGTGCACACCCACCCTGGTGCCCACCTTGGCACCCACCCTATGACCCACCTTGGCACGCACCTTAGTACCCACCCCGTTACCCACCCTAGGACCCACCCCGTGACCCACCTTGGCCAGGGTGGGTGCACCCACCCTGGTGCCCACCTTGGCACCCACCCATCCTAGCACCCAGCCTGTGACCGGGCTTGGAACCCAACCTTGCACCCGCACCCGTCTTGGCCAGTGTGGGTGCGCACCCATCCTGGCACCCACGTTGTGACACACCCTTTAACCCACGCACCCTAGCACCCACGTTGGCACCCACCTTGGAACCCAACCTAGCAACTTGGCACCCACCCCGTGACCCACCTTGGCATCCACCATAGCAGTCGCCGACTTGGCACCCACCTCGGCACCCACCTTGACACTTGTGGACCCACCTTGCCACTCACCCTAGCATCGACCCATCCTAGCACCCACCCTGGCACCTTTGCACCCTAGCACTCACCCATCCTAGCACCTAACCTGTGACCCACCTTGACACTCACCCTCGCACCCACCTTGGAACCCAACCTAGCACCCACCCACCCTGACACCAACCCTAGCACCTACCCACCCTTGCACCCACCCTGTGACCCATCTTGGCACCCACCCATCCTACCACTCAACCTATCACCCACCTTCTCACCCACCTTGGCATCCACCTTAGCACCCACCCACACTGGCACCTTGGCACCCACCTCGGGCAAGGTGGGTGCACACCCACCCTGGCACCCAATTTAGAACCCACCGAGCATGTTACCCACCTTGGCACCCACATTGCAGCCCACCCTAGTACCCACCCTATGACCCACATTGGCATCCACACCCTAGCACCCAGGCACCTCGACACCCGCCTTGACACCCACCCTAGCACTGAACCTGTGACCCACCTTGGAACTCACCCTAGAACCCACCCACCCTGTGAACCACCTTGGCATCCACCTTAGCACCCACCCACCTTGGCACCCACTCTAGCACTCACCCATCCTAACACCCAACTTGTTACCCACCTTGGCACCCGCCCTCGCGTCCACCTTGAAACCCACCCTAGCACCCACCCACGCAGGAGCCCACCTTGGCACCCAACCTAACACCCACGCATCCTGGCACCCAACTTGTGACCCACCTTGGAACCCACCCTAGTACCCACCTTTGAACCCACTATATCACCAACCCACCTTGGCACCCACCCTATGACCCTCTTTGGAATCCACCCTAGCACGCACCCACCCTGGCACCCACCATGGAGCGCACCCTAGCACCCACCCACCTCGGCACGCACCTCAACACCCACCTTGGTGTGCGCACTGCGCCAACCTCTCAAAGACCCTATGTGGTGCGCTCCAAAGTGTACACCTTTGGTGCGCTCCAAGGTGCGCACCTTTGGTGCACACCGAGGTGCACACCAAAGTGTGCACCGAGGTGAGCACCAAAGTGCACTCCAGGGTGCACACCAAGGCGTGCACCTTTGGTGCGGTCAATGCAAACGAATTCGGAAGTTGGGGTCGATGTCCTAATCGCTGCTGCAGACTACACGTATGAGAATCGGACAAATAGCTTTATATAGGGGAGGTGTTGCGTTTGATGGGTCGACTCCCCTGGTTGTGTGCACTGCACCAACTTCAAAGACCCTGTCTTGTTTAAGAAGTCAAAAGTTGGGGTGGATGTCCTAATCATTGCTGCAGTCTACGCATGTATGAGAATCAGACAAATAGCTTATATAGGGGAGGTGTTGCATTCGGTGGGTTGACTCCCCTGGTTGTGCGCACTGCGCCAACCTCAAAGACCCCGCATAGCAGAAGAAGTCGGAAGTCGGATTTTGGTGAGCACCAAGGCGTGCACCTTTGGTGCGGTCAACGCAGACGAATTCAGAAGTTGGGGTGGATGTCCTAATCGTTGTTGCAGGCTACACATGTATGAGAATCAGACAAATAGCTTATATAGGGGAGGTGTTGGGTTTGATGGGTCAACTCCCTTGGTTGTGCGCATTACGCCAACCTCAAAGACCTTGTTTTCGTTAAGAAGTCAAAAGTTGGGGTCAATGTCCTAATGGCTCCTGCAGGCTACACATGTATGAGAATCGGACAAATAGCTTATATAGGGGAGGTGTTGGGTTTGATGGGTCGACTCCCCTGGTTGTGCGCATTACGTCAACCTCAAAGACCTTGTTTTCGTTAAGAAGTCAAAAGTTGGGGTCGATGTCCTAATTGCTCCTGTAGACTACACATGTATGAGAATCAGACAAATAGCTTATATAGGGGAGGTGTTGGGTTTGATGGGTTGACTCCCCTAGTTGTTCGCATTACACCAACCTCAAAGACCTTGTTTTCGTTTAGAAGCCGAAAGTTGGGGTCGATGTCCTAATTGCTCCTGCAGGCTACGCATGTATGAGAATCAGACAAATAGCTTATATAGGGGAGGTGTTGGGTTTGATGGGTCGACTCCCCTGGTTGTGCGCATTGCGCCAACCTCAAAGACCCTGCATTGCGGATGAAGTCGAAAGTCAGAGTTTGGTGTGCTACAAGGTGTGGTCGAAGGTGCTCACCTAGGTGTGCACCTTTGGAGCACAGGAAAAGTGCCCTCCAAAAGTGCGCACCTTTGGAGTGCACAAAAGTGCCCTCCAAAAGTGCGCACCTTTGGAGCGCAGAAAAGTGCCCTCCAAAAAGTGCCCTCCAAAAGTGCGCACCTTTGGAGCGCAGAAAAGTGCCCTCCAAAAAGTGCCCTCCAAAAGTGCGCACCTTTGGAGCGCAGAAAAGTGCCCTCCAAAAAGTGCCCTCCAAAAGTGCGCACCTTTGGAGCGCAGAAAAGTGCCCTCCAAAAGTGCGCACCTTTGGAGCGCAGAAAAGTGCCCTCCAAAAAGTGCCCTCCAAAAGTGCGCACCTTTGGAGCGCAGAAAAGTGCCCTCCAAAAAGTGCCCTCCAAAAGTGCGCACCTTTGGAGCGCAGAAAAGTGCCCTCCAAAAAGTGCCCTCCAAAAGTGCGCACCTTTGGAGCGCAGAAAAGTGCCCTCCAAAAAGTGCCCTCCAAAAGTGCGCACCTTTGGAGCGCAGAAAAGTGCCCTCCAAAAAGTGCCCTCCAAAAGTGCGCACCTTTGGAGCGCAGAAAAGTGCCCTCCAAAAGTGCGCACCTTTGGAGCGCACAAAAGTGCCCTCCAAAAGTGCGCACTTTTGGTGCGCACCAAGGCGCTGGTTCGGTCGTTGCAGGCGAGTTCGGAAGTTGGGGTCGATGTCCTGAGCGGAGGTGCAAACTACACAGGTGTCGGAATCGGACAAATAGCTTATATAGGGGAGGTGTATGCTTCGATGGGTCGACTCCCCAGGTTGAGCGCACCGCGCCAACCTCAAAGACCCTACGGTATGGATGAAGTCGGAAGTTGGGTCCGATGACCAATTCGATTAGTAGGTATGCTCATGAGGTCGGAATTTGGGTCCGATGACCTGCCATGTGCAGGAAGGCGAATGTTGACACTGTGCGTTGCAAGGTGCACACCAAGGCGCTGGTGCGGTCTTTTTAGTCGAGTTCGGAAGTTGGGGTCGATGTCCTGATCGGAGGTGCAAGCTACACAGGTGTGGGAATCGGACAAATAGCTTATATAGGGGAGGTGTATGCTTCGTTGGGTCGACTCCCCGGGTTGAGCGCACCGCGCCAACCTCAAAGACCCTACGGTATGGATGAAGTCGGAAGTTGGGTCCGATGACCGATTCGATATGTAGGCATACTCGCGAGGTCGGAATTTGGGTCCGATGACCTGCCACGTGCAGGAAGGCGAATGTTGGCACTGTGCGTTGCAAGGTGCGCACCAAGGCGCTGGTTCGGTCGTTGGAGGCGAGTTCGGAAGTTGGGGTCGATGTCTTGATCGGAGGTGCAAACTACACAGGTGTGGGAATCGGACAAATAGCTTATATAGGGGAGGTGTATGCTTCGTTGGGTCGACTCCCCGGGTTGAGCGCACCGCGCCAACCTCAAAGACCCTACGGTATGGATGAAGTCGGAAGTTGGGTCCGATGACCGATTCGATATGTAGGCATACTCGCGAGGTCGGAATTTGGGTCCGATGACCTGCCATGTGCAGGAAGGCGAATGTTGGGACTGTGCGTCGCAAGGTGCGCACCAAGGCGCTGGTGCCGTCGTTGCAGTCGAGTTCGGAAGTTGGGGTCGATGTCCTGGTCAGAGGTGCAAACTACACAGGTGTGGGAATCGGACAAATAGCTTATATAGGGGAGGTGTATGCTTCGATGGGTCGACTCCCTGGGTTGAGCGCACCGCGCCAACCTCAAAGACCCTACAGTATGGATGAAGTCGGAAGTTGGGTCCGATGACCGATTCGATACGTAGGCATATTGGCGAGGTCTGAATTTGTGTCCGATGACCTGCCATGCGCAGGAAGGCGGAATTTGGGTCCGATGACCGAGTTGATGGCGTGCCATGCGCAGAAAGGCGGAATTTGGGTCCGATGACCGAGTTGATGTTGATGGCCCGCCATGCACAGGAAGGCGGAATTTGGGTCCGATGACCGATTTGAAGGCGTGCCATACGCAAAAAGGCGGAGTTTGGGTCCGATGACCGAGTTGATATTGATGGCCCGCCATGCGCAGGAAGGCGGAATTTGGGTCCGATGACCTGACATACGCATGGAGTCCGACTCGGGGGCCGATGTTCGATTCGATGACTTGCATTGTGGGTAAAGTCGGAAGTTGTGGTCTTTGACCCGATTCGATGACCAGACTTCGGCTGCTTGAGAATCGGACAAATAACTTATATAGGGGAGGTAGTGTTCTCGAGCATCCTCCCCCCGTGCCCGTTTATGTCGATTGATGCTGGTGCTCGACTGGTTGGAGCGCTCGGATGCAAAAATCTTGCACCAGGATTTATCGATTGTGATGGACACGGCAAGTCTCCTGATTGCTATGCAGGAGCTCATCGTGAATCTCTATGCGGCCTTGGTATGGACTCGACCTGCGGAATGGTTCGGCAATGGTAGTCGCTCCAACACGTCCTTGCAATGGCCACAGAGGTGATTCGACTAGAGCTCCAGTCTAGCTTTTGGGTTGCTTGGCGGACTGGTATAGCCGCGATCGAGTTCCGGCCATGAACGTTTTAGATAGCTCTTGGGCTTTCTGGGACGGAAGTCGGAAGTTTGGGCTGTTGTCCGATTTGATGACCATTCTTCGGATGTGTGAGAATCGGACAAATAACTTATATAGGGGACTGTGTTGTCTCACGCAGCCCCCTCCGTGCCCCTCTATCTCGACCGATGTTGGTGCTTGAAAGGGTTGGGATCGCTCGGATTTATAAACGTGCACCACCATTTGTCGAGTGTGAGGGACGCGGCAGGTCTCCTAAATGCTATGCGGGCGCTCTCTGAGAATCTCTATCCGGCCTCGACACAGACTAGTCTTGCTGAATGGTTTGGCACTGGTAGTCGATCCAACACGTCGTTGTTGTGGCCGCCTAGGCGATTCGATTCGAGCCCCCGTCTAGCTTTTGGGTTGCTTGGCGGATTTTGCCCTATCCGCAAGTGAGCTCGGTCCCTAAACGTTCGAGAAACCCGATTGCTATGCGCCGACTCTCTTTCTTGCGAGCCTCCATCTAGCTTTTGGGTCTCTACGGAACGGAAGTCGGAATCTGGGACCGTTGTTTGATTCGACGAGGCAGACTACGGTTGTGCGAGAATCGGACAAATAACTTATATAGGGGAGGTGTTGACTGGAGCATTCTCCCCCGTGCCCCTCTAACTCGACCAATGCTGGCGCTCGAACGGTGGTAGCGCTCGGATTTTCATTGAGCGCCAGCATTGGTCGATTTAGAGGGGCATGCGAGATTCCCGAATGCTATGCGAGGGCTCTAACGGAAATGTCTATTGGTTTCGGTATGGATGCAATTGCGAGTGGTTCGGCAAAGGTAGTCGTTCCGATGCGTCCATGTCGTGGCCAAATCGATAATTCGATTTGAGCCCTCGTATAGCATTTGGGTCTCTCGATGTGATTCCGCATTCCAGTCCCTTTGGGCACTGCTTGAGCCGCATCCCAGGGGGTTCCCTTCCCAATAATCTGCCTCGCAACCCGATTGCTATGCGGTGAGGCTCCTCGGCCGCCTCGGAACTATCTGTGTATCAGACGCATCGCGGGATAAGGGGTTGGCAACGGTAGTCGCCCCAAGCGCGTCCGATGCTTGGACCATTCCGAGGCGGCCCTGAAGCCTCTTCCGTCTAGCCGTTGGGTCCTTCTCGCCGCATCCCTCGCCTCGCACCCCGATTGCTATGCGGTGAGGCTCCTCGGCCGCCTCGGAACTATCTGTGTATCGGACGCGTCGCGGGATAAGGGGTTGTCACTGGTAGTCGCCCCAAGCGCGTCCGATGCTTGGACCATTCCGAGGCGGCCCTGAAGCCTCTTCCGTCTAGCCGTTGGGTCCTTCTCGCCGCATCCCTCGCCTCGCACCCCGATTGCTATGCGGTGAGGCTCCTCGGCCGCCTCGGAACTATCTGTGTATCGGACGCGTCGCGGGATAAGGGGTTGTCATTGGTAGTCGCCCCAAGCGCGTCCGATGCTTGGACCATTCCGAGGCGGCCCTGAAGCCTCTTCCGTCTAGCCGTTGGGTCCTTCTCGCCGCATCCCTCGCCTCGCACCCCGATTGCTATGCGGTGAGGCTCCTCGGCCGCCTCGGAACTATCTGTGTATCGGACGCGTCGCGGGATAAGGGGTTGTCACTGGTAGTCGCCCCAAGCGCGTCCGATGCTTGGACCATTCCGAGGCGGCCCTGAAGCCTCTTCCGTCTAGCCGTTGGGTCCTTCTCGCCGCATCCCTCGCCTCGCACCCCGATTGCTATGCGGTGAGGCTCCTCGGCCGCCTCGGAACTATCTGTGTATCGGACGCGTCGCGGGATAAGGGGTTGTCACTGGTAGTCGCCCCAAGCGCGTTCGATGCTTGGACCATTCCGAGGCGGCCCTGAAGCCTCTTCCGTCTAGCCGTTGGGTCCTTCTCGCCGCATCCCTCGCCTCGCACCCCGATTGCTATGCGGTGAGGCTCCTCGGCCGCCTTGGAACTATCTGTGTATCGGACGCGTCGCGGGATAAGGGGTTGTCACTGGTAGTCGCCCCAAGCGCGTCCGATGCTTAGACCATTCCGAGGCGGACCCGAAGCCTCTTCCGTCTAGCCGTTGGGTCCTTCTCGCCGCATCCTTCGCCTCGCACCCCGATTGCTATGCGGTGAGGCTCCTCGGCCGCCTCGGAACTATCTGTGTATCGGACGCGTCGCGGGATAAGGGGTTGTCACTGGTAGTCGCCCCAAGCGCGTCCGATGCTTGGACCATTCCGAGGCGGACCCGAAGCCTCTTCCGTCTAGCCGTTGGGTCCTTCTCGCCGCATCCCTCGCCTCGCACCCCGATTGCTATGCGGTGAGGCTCCTCGGCCGCCTTGGAACTATCTGTGTATCGGACGCGTCGCGGGATAAGGGGTTGTCACTGGTAGTCGCCCCAAGCGCGTCCGATGCTTGGACCATTCCGAGGCGGACCCGAAGCCTCTTCCGTCTAGCCGTTGGGTCCTTCTCGCCGCATCCCTCGCCTCGCACCCCGATTGCTATGCGGTGAGGCTCCTCGGCCGCCTTGGAACTATCTGTGTATCGGACGCGTCGCGGGATAAGGGGTTGTCACTGGTAGTCGCCCCAAGCGCGTCCGATGCTTGGACCATTCCGAGGCGGACCCGAAGCCTCTTCCGTCTAGCCGTTGGGTCCTTCTCGCCGCATCCCTCGCCTCGCACCCCGATTGCTATGCGGTGAGGCTCCTCGGCCGCCTTGGAACTATCTGTGTATCGGACGCGTCGCGGGATAAGGGGTTGTCACTGGTAGTCGCCCCAAGCGCGTCCGATGCTTGGACCATTCCGAGGCGACCCCGAAGCCTCTTCCGTGTAGCCGTTGGGTCCTTCTCGCCGCATCCCTCGCCTCGCACCCCGATTGCTATGCGGTGAGGCTCCTCGGCCGCCTTGGAACTATCTGTGTATCGGACGCGTCGCGGGATAAGGGGTTGTCACTGGTAGTCGCCCCAAGCGCGTCCGATGCTTGGACCATTCCGAGGCGGCCCCGAAGCCTCTTCCGTGTAGCCGTTGGGTCCTTCTCGCCGCATCCCTCGCCTCGCACCCCGATTGCTATGCGGTGAGGCTCCTCGGCCGCCTTGGAACTATCTGTGTATCGGACGCGTCGCGGGATAAGGGGTTGTCACTGGTAGTCGCCCCAAGCGCGTCCGATGCTTGGACCATTCCGAGGCGGACCTGAAGCCTCTTCCCTCTAGCCGTTGGGGCTTTCTCGCCGCATCCCTCGCCTCGCACCCTGATTGCTATGCTGTGAGGCTCCTCGGCCGCCTTGGAACTATCTGTGTATCGGACGCATCGCGGGATAAGGGGTTGGCAGTGGTAGTCGCCCCAAGCGCATCCGATGCTTGGACCATTCCGAGGCGGCCCTGCAGCCTCTTCCGTCTAGCCGTTGGGGCCATCTCGCCGCATCCCCCACCTCGCACCACGATTGCTATGCGGTGAGGCTCCTTGGCCGCCTCGGAACTATCTGTGTATCGGACGCATCGCGGGATAAGGGGTTGTCACTGGTAGTCGCCCCAAGCGCGTCCGATGCTTGGACTATTCCGAGGCGGCCCTGCAGCCTCTTCCGTCTAGCCGTTGGGGCCATCTCGCTGCATCCCCCACCTCCTCGGCCGCCTCGGAACTATCTGTGTATCGGACGCATCGCGGGATAAGGGGTTGGCAGTGGTAGTCGCCCCAAGCGCGTCCGATGCTTGGACTATTCCGAGGCAGCCCTGCAGCCTCTTCCGTCTAGCCTTTGGGGCCATCTCGCCGCATCCCTCGCCTCGCACCCCGATTGCTATGCGGTGAGGCTCCTCGGCCGCCTGGGAACTATCTTCGTATCGGACGCATCGCGGGATAAGGGGTTGTCACTGGTAGTCGCCCCAAGCGCGTCCGATGCTTGGACTATTCCGAGGCGGCCCTGTGGCCTCTTCCGTCTAGCCGTTGGGGCCATCTCGCCGCATCCCCCACCTCGCACCCCGATTGCTATGCGGTGAGGCTCTTCGGCCGCCTTGGAACTATCTTCGTATCGGACGCATTGCGGGATAAGGGGTTGTCACTGGTAGTGGCCCCAAGCGCGTCCGATGCTTGGACTATTCCGAGGCGGCCCTGCAGCCTCTTCCGTCTAGCCGTTGGGGCCATCTCGCCGCATCCCCCACCTCGCACCCCGATTGCTATGCGGTGAGGCTCCTCGGCCGCCTTGGAACTATCTTCGTATCGGACGCATCGCGGGATAAGGGGTTGTCACTGGTAGTCGCCCCAAGCGCGTCCGATGCTTGGACTATTCCGACGCGGCCCTGTGGCCTCTTCCGTCTAGCCGTTGGGGCCATCTCGCCGCATCCCCCACCTCGCACCCCGATTGCTATGCGGTGAGGCTCCTCGGCCGCCTTGGAACCATCTTCGTATCGGACGCATCGCGGGATAGGGGGCTGTCACTGGTAGTCGCCCCAAGCGTGTCCGATGCTTGGACCATTCCTAGGCGGCCCTGAAGCCTCTTCCGTCTAGCCGTTGGGGCCTTCCCGCCCCATCCCTCGCCTCGCACCCCCGATTGCTATGCGGTGAGGCTCCTCGGCCGCCTTGGAACCATCTGTGTATCGGACGCATCGCGGGATAAGGGGTTGGCACTGGCAGTCGCCCCAAGCGCGTCCGATGCTTGGACCATTCCGAGGTGGCCCTGAAGCCTCTTCCGTCTAGCCGTTGGGGCCTTCCCGCCCCATCCCTCGCCTCGCACCCCGATTGATATGCGGTGAGGCTCCTCGGCCGCCTTGGAACTATCTGTGTATCGGACGCATCGCGGGATAAGGGGTTGGCACTGGTAGTCGTCCCAATCGCATCCGATGCTTGGACCATTCCGAGGCGGCCCTGCAGCCTCTTCCGTTTAGCCGTCGGGGCCTTCCCGCCGCATCCCTCGCCTCGCATCCCGATTCCTATGCGGTGAGTCTTCTCGGCCGCCGCGGAACTATACCTGTTATTGCTACTGCATCCTTCGGCTGGTAACCTCCTCTGCCGCCTTGGAACGTTCTCTTTGTCGGACGCGTCGCGGGATAAGGGGTTGGCACTGGTAGTCGCCCCAAGCGCGCCCGATGCATAGACCGCTCCGAGTCGACCTTGCTTTCAGCCTCTCACATGCATAGACCTCTCTGAGTCGACCCTGCAGCCTCTCACGTTTAGCCTTTGGAATCTCGCCTCACAACATGATTGCTATCCTTGATGCATCCCTTGCCTCGAGCCCTGATTGCTTTCTTGGCTGCATCCCTCCTCTCCTCACAGCCCGGTTGTCAT
>NW_026728895.1:12500-27500 GCF_030272615.1 Cryptomeria japonica | reverse complement strand
CCTTCGCTGCGGTGGGCACCTTGGCTGGGTTGCGCGCCTTGGTGGGCACCATGCAGTGCACGAAGTCGGAGCCCGGATTGCCCCGGGCGCGCACCTCCGCCAGGGTGGGCACCTTGGTGCGCACAACTTGCCTGGGCTGCGCACCAGGAAGGGCTCAAGATGGCACCCGCGTTCCGTTTTTTTCACTATCTTTCAGAACGGAAATTTTAAAATCTCGTTTTTTTTTGCCTTTTCTGGAAATTAGTGAAGGCAGCGCATCAAAGGTGCGCAACGCTGGTGCGAACCTGGGAGCGCTCCGATGTGTGCTCCAAGGTGCGGCGTGCACGAAGTCGGACCCCGGTTTGCCCCGGGTGCGCACCTCGCGTGCACCTTGGTGCGCACACCTTGGCTGGGTTGCGCGCCCTGGTGGGCACCATGGTGCGCACCAAGGAGCGCTCCGAAGTGTGCTCCAAGGTGCGGCGTGCACGAAGTCGGAGCCCGGTTTGCCCCGGGTGCGCACCTCGCGTGCACCTTCGCCGCGGTGGGCACCATGGCGTGCACGAAGTCGGAGCCCGGTTTGCCCCGGGTGCGCACCTCGCGTGCACCTTCGCCGGGGTGGGCACCTTGGTGTGCAGACCTTGGCTGGGTTGCGCGCCCTGGTGGGCACCATGGTGCGCACCAAGGAGCGCTCCGAAGTGTGCTCCAAGGTGCGGCCTGCACGAAGTCGGAGCCCGGTTTGCCCCGGGTGTGCACCTCGGGTGGGCACCTTGGTGCGCATGCCTTGCCTGGGCTGCGCACCAGGGCGGGCTCAAGATGGCACCCGCGTTCCTTTTTTTTCACTATCTTTCAAAACGGAAATTTTAAAATCTCATTTTTTTTTGCCTTTTTCTGGAAATTAGTGAAGGCAGCGCATCAAAGGTGCGCACCTCGCTGCCCACCACGGTGCGCAACGCCGGTGGGCACCCGGGAGTGCTTCGAAGTGTGCTCCAAGGTGCTGCGTGCACGTTGTCGGAGCCCGGTTTGCCCCGGGTGCGCACCTCGCGTGCACCTTCGTCGGGGTGGGCACCTTGGCTGGGTTTGCCCCGGCTGCGCTCCGAAGCGGGGTTATTGGAGCGCCGCCTCTTTTTTTGTCGGAGCGTTTGGTGGGGTTTCTCGCATTGGCTCTTCCGAGGCCCGGTTGCCACCCTGGCGCGCACGAAGTCGGAAGTAGGGTTAATTGCCCGGGTGCGCACCTTTGCCAGGGTGGGCACCTTACCTGGGCTGCGCACCAGGGCGGGCTCAAGATGGCACGCGCGTTCCGTTTTTTTCACTATCTTTCAAAACGGAAATTTTAAAATCTCCTTTTTTTTTTGCCTTTTCTGGAAATTAGTGAAGGCAGCGCATCAAAGGTGCGCACCTCGCTGCCCACCTTGGTGTGCTCTGAGGTGCGCACCCGGGAGCGCTACGAAGTGTGCTCCAAGGTGCGGCGTGCACGTTGTCGGAGCCCGGTTTGCCCCGGGTGCGCACCTCGCCTGCACCTTGGCCGGGGTGGGCACCTTGGCTGGGTTTGCCCAGGGTGCGCTCCGAAGCGGGGTTACTGGAGCGCCCCCTCTTTTTTTGTCAGAGCGTTTGGTGGGGTTTCTCGCATTGGCTCTTCCCAGGCCCGGTTGTTGGGTGCGCTCCCACCCTGGCGCGCGCGAAGTTGGAAGTTGGGTTAATTGCCCGGGCGCGCACCTTCGCCAGGGTGGGCACCTTGGTGCGCACACCTTGGCTGGGCTGCGCACCAGGGCGGGCTCAAGATGGCACCAGCATTCCCTTTTTCTCACTATCTTTCAAAACGGAAATTTTAAAATCTCGTTTTTTTTTTGCCTTTTATGGAAATTAGTGAAGGCATCGCATCAAAGGTGCGCACCTCGCTGCCCACCTTGGTGTGCTCCGAGGTGCCCACCACGGTGCGCAACGCCGGTGCGAACCCGGGAGCGCCCCGATGTGTGCTCCAAGGTGCGGCGTGCACGAAGTCGGACCCCGGTTTGCCCCGGGTGCGCACCTCGCGTGCACCTTGGTGCGCACACCTTGGCTGGGTTGCGCGGCCTGGTGGGCACCATGGTGCGCACCAAGGAGCGCTCCGAAGTGTGCTCCAAGGTGCGGCGTGCACGAAGTCGGAGCCCGGTTTGCCCCGGGTACGCACCTCGCGTGCACCTTCGCCGGGGTGGGCACCTCGGCTGGGTTGCGCGCCCTGGTGCGCACCAAGGAGCGCTCCGAAGTGTGCTCCAAGGTGCGGCGTGCACGAAGTCGGAGCCCGGTTTGCCCCGGGTGCGCACCTTCGCCGCGGTGCGCACCATGGCGTGCACGAAGTCGGAGCCCGGTTTGCCCCGGGTGCGCACCTCGCGTGCACCTTCGGCGGGGTTGCGCGCCCTGGTGGGCACCATGGTGCGCACCAAGGAGCGCTCCGAAGTGTGCTCCAAGGTGCGGCGTGCACGAAGTCGGAGCCCGGTTTGCCCCGGGTGCGCACCTCGCGTGCACCTTCGGCGGGGTTGCGCGCCCTGGTGGGCACCATGGTGCGCACCAAGGAGCGCTCCGAAGTGTGCTCCAAGGTGCGGCGTGCACGAAGTCGGAGCCCGGTTTGCCCCGGGTGCGCACCTCGCGTGCACCTTCGCCGCGGTGGGCACCATGGCGTGCACGAAGTCGGAGCCCGGTTTGCCCCGGGTGCGCACCTCGCGTGCACCTTCGCCGGGGTGGGCACCTCGGCTGGGTTGCGCGCCCTGGTGCGCACCAAGGAGCGCTCCGAAGTGTGCTCCAAGGTGCGGCGTGCACGAAGTCGGAGCCCGGTTTGCCCCGGGTGCGCACCTCGCGTGCACCTTCGCCAGGGTGGGCACCTCGGTGCGCACACCTTCTCAATGTTTTCTTGCCTTTTCTGGAAATTGGTGAAGGCAGCGCATCAAAGGTGCGCACCTCGGTGTGCTCCGAGGTGCGAACCCGAGAGCGCTCCGAGGTGCCCACGAAGTCGAAAGTCGGGTTAATTGCATTGTTTTCCCCGGGTGCGCTCCGAGGTGCGCAACATCGGCGCGCACCAAGGAGGGCTCCGAAGTGTGCTCCAAGGTGCGCACGATGGCGTGCACCTCTGGTGCGCACGATTCGGAGCTCGGTTTGACCGGGGTGCGCACACCTTGGCTGGGTTGCGCACCTTTTGTGCGCTCCAAGGTGCGCACGAAGTCGGAGCTCGGTTTGCCCCGGGTGCGCACCTTCGCCAGGGTGCGCACCTTGATGCGCACGCCTTGGCTGGGCTGCGCACCTTGGTGGGCGCCATGGTGCGCACCTTTCGTGCGCTCCAAGGTGCGCACGAAGTCGGAGCTCGGTTTGCCCCGGGTGCGCACCTTGGTGGGCGCCATGGTGCACTCCGAGGTGCCCAAGATTGGTGCGCACCAAGGAGCGCTTCGAAGTGCGCTCCAAGGTGCGCGCGAAGTCGAAAGTTGGGTTAATTGTCCGGTTTGCCTCGGGTGCGCACCTTGCGTGCACCTTCGCCAGGGTGGGCGCCTTGGTGCGCACACCTTGGCTGGGCTGCGCACACCTTGGCACCCGCGTTTCCTTCATTTTAAATTTTTTTTTTTTACAATCTCTCAAGTGGGAAATTCTATAATCTCAACTTTTTTTGCCTTTTCAGGAAACTTTTGAATGGAGCGCATCATTGGTGCGCTCCGAAGTGTGCTCCAAAGCTCTCTCCAGCTGCGTGCACCTGCCCCGGCCGCGCACCCGGCCCCGCCCAGCTTCGCTCACCTGTCCCGGGCGTCTGGTGCGGAACCTTAGAGTAAGAAACATCACCGTGCACCTTGGCCAACGTGCGCGACTCGACCGAGCGCGCACTGGCCGAGGTGCACACCGATTTCACCTGGGTGCGCGCGCAGCACCTCGGGCGCACCGGGGTGCGCGCACAACGCTCGGGTTGCACCGTGGCCTGTGTGCTCGGGGTGCCTCGGGTGCGCGCTCGGTGTCGCCCCCGCGCGCGCGGTAGTGCGGGCAGCGCACCCCGGCCCGGCCCGGCCCCGACGAGAACGCAAACGAGCAAAAGGTTTATTCAAATAGCATTGCGACGCCCGGCGAAAAACTAAAAAAGGGTGCAACACCGGGACTTCCCGGGAGGTCACCCATCCCAGTACTACTCCGGCCCAAGCGCGCTTAACTGCGGAGTTCTGATGGGATTCGGTGCACTAATGCTGGTATGATCGCACCCGTTATGAGCTTGTCGCAGTGTGTACTTAGCAAACCGCGACCCACGTGCGAATCCACCCCGGCCACCCACCCCCGTCGAGGTGCACACCCTCCCTCGCGAAGTGCGCCCCGTTCGCCAAGTGTGAGCCCTGCCCGGGTGCGCGCACCTTGCTAGGGCGTCGGGTGTGCACCCGGCCCGGCCTACGTGCGTGCACCTGGAGGGGGCGTCGTGTGCGTGCAGTGTCCCGTCTGCAACGCGGTGCCCACACACCACCTCGGGCGCAACGACCTGCGCTCACATGTGGGCCGAGTGCACCTTGGTGCATGTTCGGGGCGCCTCGGGTGCACGCTCGATCTTGCCCCGGTGCACCAAGGCGCTCGGTTTGCCCCGGGTGCGCACTTGGTGCAAGGTGGGCACCCAAAATAGGGATCAAGCACCAAAACACAAGTTTCGGGATGCAAAATGGGACCCAAGGACCACAAATGCGTTCCAAGACCCATGATGGGTCCACGAGAACAAAAATGTGTTCCGAGACTTAATAAACAAATATTGGGTTTTAGGAGAAGAAACATGCTCTGATGCCCAAAACGAGAATCGACCCCGAAAAGGCCACAGGCCAAAAGTGGGATGCGAGACAAAAAAAAATGGGACCCGAGGACCAAAATTGGGTTCCCAGGTCGAAGACAGGGCAACCGGACAAGAAACGACCTCTAAGGCTCGAAATGAGTCCCGACGACTAAAACTTGACAAGAAGCACCCATCAGGCACCCAACTCGACACCCATGGGATGCCGACCCACCCGGGCTTCCACCTAGCACACCTTGGCACCCACCCACCCTCGCACCCAACCTCGCACCCAACTTAGCACCTTTGAACCCACATTGGCACTCACCCTGACCCTGGCACCTTGGAACCCACATTGGCACTCACCTTGACCCTGGCACCCACCTTTGCACTCACCTTGGGACCCACCCTGGCTCCCACCTCGGCACCCACCCAGACACCCACCTTGGTTCCTTGGCACCCACCTTGGATCCTTGGCACCCACCCCGACACCCACCTTGGCACGCAACTTGGCTACTTGCCACCCACCTTGGCTCCTTGACGCCCACCCCGACAACCACCCCGTGACCTACCCTGGCTAGGGTTGGTGCACACCCACCCTGGTGCCCACCTTGGCACCCACCCTATGACCCACCTTGGCACGCACCTTAGTACCCACCCCGTTACCCACCCTAGGACCCACCCCGTGACCCACCTTGGCCAGGGTGGGTGCACCCACCCTGGTGCCCACCTTGGCACCCACCCATCCTAGCACCCAGCCTGTGACCGGGCTTGGAACCCAACCTTGCACCCGCACCCGTCTTGGCCAGTGTGGGTGCGCACCCATCCTGGCACCCACGTTGTGACACACCCTTTAACCCACGCACCCTAGCACCCACGTTGGCACCCACCTTGGAACCCAACCTAGCAACTTGGCACCCACCCCGTGACCCACCTTGGCATCCACCATAGCAGTCGCCGACTTGGCACCCACCTCGGCACCCACCTTGACACTTGTGGACCCACCTTGCCACTCACCCTAGCATCGACCCATCCTAGCACCCACCCTGGCACCTTTGCACCCTAGCACTCACCCATCCTAGCACCTAACCTGTGACCCCACCTTGACACTCACCCTCGCACCCACCTTGGAACCCAACCTAGCACCCACCCACCCTGACACCAACCCTAGCACCTACCCACCCTTGCACCCACCCTGTGACCCATCTTGGCACCCACCCATCCTACCACTCAACCTATCACCCACCTTCTCACCCACCTTGGCATCCACCTTAGCACCCACCCACACTGGCACCTTGGCACCCACCTCGGGCAAGGTGGGTGCACACCCACCCTGGCACCCAATTTAGAACCCACCGAGCATGTTACCCACCTTGGCACCCACATTGCAGCCCACCCTAGTACCCACCCTATGACCCACATTGGCATCCACACCCTAGCACCCAGGCACCTCGACACCCGCCTTGACACCCACCCTAGCACTGAACCTGTGACCCACCTTGGAACTCACCCTAGAACCCACCCACCCTGTGAACCACCTTGGCATCCACCTTAGCACCCACCCACCTTGGCACCCACTCTAGCACTCACCCATCCTAACACCCAACTTGTTACCCACCTTGGCACCCGCCCTCGCGTCCACCTTGAAACCCACCCTAGCACCCACCCACGCAGGAGCCCACCTTGGCACCCAACCTAACACCCACGCATCCTGGCACCCAACTTGTGACCCACCTTGGAACCCACCCTAGTACCCACCTTTGAACCCACTATATCACCAACCCACCTTGGCACCCACCCTATGACCCTCTTTGGAATCCACCCTAGCACGCACCCACCCTGGCACCCACCATGGAGCGCACCCTAGCACCCACCCACCTCGGCACGCACCTCAACACCCACCTTGGTGTGCGCACTGCGCCAACCTCTCAAAGACCCTATGTGGTGCGCTCCAAAGTGTACACCTTTGGTGCGCTCCAAGGTGCGCACCTTTGGTGCACACCGAGGTGCACACCAAAGTGTGCACCGAGGTGAGCACCAAAGTGCACTCCAGGGTGCACACCAAGGCGTGCACCTTTGGTGCGGTCAATGCAAACGAATTCGGAAGTTGGGGTCGATGTCCTAATCGCTGCTGCAGACTACACGTATGAGAATCGGACAAATAGCTTTATATAGGGGAGGTGTTGCGTTTGATGGGTCGACTCCCCTGGTTGTGTGCACTGCACCAACTTCAAAGACCCTGTCTTGTTTAAGAAGTCAAAAGTTGGGGTGGATGTCCTAATCATTGCTGCAGTCTACGCATGTATGAGAATCAGACAAATAGCTTATATAGGGGAGGTGTTGCATTCGGTGGGTTGACTCCCCTGGTTGTGCGCACTGCGCCAACCTCAAAGACCCCGCATAGCAGAAGAAGTCGGAAGTCGGATTTTGGTGAGCACCAAGGCGTGCACCTTTGGTGCGGTCAACGCAGACGAATTCAGAAGTTGGGGTGGATGTCCTAATCGTTGTTGCAGGCTACACATGTATGAGAATCAGACAAATAGCTTATATAGGGGAGGTGTTGGGTTTGATGGGTCAACTCCCTTGGTTGTGCGCATTACGCCAACCTCAAAGACCTTGTTTTCGTTAAGAAGTCAAAAGTTGGGGTCAATGTCCTAATGGCTCCTGCAGGCTACACATGTATGAGAATCGGACAAATAGCTTATATAGGGGAGGTGTTGGGTTTGATGGGTCGACTCCCCTGGTTGTGCGCATTACGTCAACCTCAAAGACCTTGTTTTCGTTAAGAAGTCAAAAGTTGGGGTCGATGTCCTAATTGCTCCTGTAGACTACACATGTATGAGAATCAGACAAATAGCTTATATAGGGGAGGTGTTGGGTTTGATGGGTTGACTCCCCTAGTTGTTCGCATTACACCAACCTCAAAGACCTTGTTTTCGTTTAGAAGCCGAAAGTTGGGGTCGATGTCCTAATTGCTCCTGCAGGCTACGCATGTATGAGAATCAGACAAATAGCTTATATAGGGGAGGTGTTGGGTTTGATGGGTCGACTCCCCTGGTTGTGCGCATTGCGCCAACCTCAAAGACCCTGCATTGCGGATGAAGTCGAAAGTCAGAGTTTGGTGTGCTACAAGGTGTGGTCGAAGGTGCTCACCTAGGTGTGCACCTTTGGAGCACAGGAAAAGTGCCCTCCAAAAGTGCGCACCTTTGGAGTGCACAAAAGTGCCCTCCAAAAGTGCGCACCTTTGGAGCGCAGAAAAGTGCCCTCCAAAAAGTGCCCTCCAAAAGTGCGCACCTTTGGAGCGCAGAAAAGTGCCCTCCAAAAAGTGCCCTCCAAAAGTGCGCACCTTTGGAGCGCAGAAAAGTGCCCTCCAAAAAGTGCCCTCCAAAAGTGCGCACCTTTGGAGCTCCAAAAAGTGCCCTCCAAAAGTGCGCACCTTTGGAGCGCAGAAAAGTGCCCTCCAAAAAGTGCCCTCCAAAAGTGCGCACCTTTGGAGCGCAGAAAAGTGCCCTCCAAAAAGTGCCCTCCAAAAGTGCGCACCTTTGGAGCGCAGAAAAGTGCCCTCCAAAAAGTGCCCTCCAAAAGTGCGCACCTTTGGAGCGCAGAAAAGTGCCCTCCAAAAAGTGCCCTCCAAAAGTGCGCACCTTTGGAGCGCAGAAAAGTGCCCTCCAAAAAGTGCCCTCCAAAAGTGCGCACCTTTGGAGCGCAGAAAAGTGCCCTCCAAAAGTGCGCACCTTTGGAGCGCACAAAAGTGCCCTCCAAAAGTGCGCACTTTTGGTGCGCACCAAGGCGCTGGTTCGGTCGTTGCAGGCGAGTTCGGAAGTTGGGGTCGATGTCCTGAGCGGAGGTGCAAACTACACAGGTGTCGGAATCGGACAAATAGCTTATATAGGGGAGGTGTATGCTTCGATGGGTCGACTCCCCAGGTTGAGCGCACCGCGCCAACCTCAAAGACCCTACGGTATGGATGAAGTCGGAAGTTGGGTCCGATGACCAATTCGATTAGTAGGTATGCTCATGAGGTCGGAATTTGGGTCCGATGACCTGCCATGTGCAGGAAGGCGAATGTTGACACTGTGCGTTGCAAGGTGCACACCAAGGCGCTGGTGCGGTCTTTTTAGTCGAGTTCGGAAGTTGGGGTCGATGTCCTGATCGGAGGTGCAAGCTACACAGGTGTGGGAATCGGACAAATAGCTTATATAGGGGAGGTGTATGCTTCGTTGGGTCGACTCCCCGGGTTGAGCGCACCGCGCCAACCTCAAAGACCCTACGGTATGGATGAAGTCGGAAGTTGGGTCCGATGACCGATTCGATATGTAGGCATACTCGCGAGGTCGGAATTTGGGTCCGATGACCTGCCACGTGCAGGAAGGCGAATGTTGGCACTGTGCGTTGCAAGGTGCGCACCAAGGCGCTGGTTCGGTCGTTGGAGGCGAGTTCGGAAGTTGGGGTCGATGTCTTGATCGGAGGTGCAAACTACACAGGTGTGGGAATCGGACAAATAGCTTATATAGGGGAGGTGTATGCTTCGTTGGGTCGACTCCCCAGGTTGAGCGCACCGCGCCAACCTCAAAGACCCTACGGTATGGATGAAGTCGGAAGTTGGGTCCGATGACCGATTCGATATGTAGGCATACTCGCGAGGTCGGAATTTGGGTCCGATGACCTGCCATGTGCAGGAAGGCGAATGTTGGGACTGTGCGTCGCAAGGTGCGCACCAAGGCGCTGGTGCCGTCGTTGCAGTCGAGTTCGGAAGTTGGGGTCGATGTCCTGGTCAGAGGTGCAAACTACACAGGTGTGGGAATCGGACAAATAGCTTATATAGGGGAGGTGTATGCTTCGATGGGTCGACTCCCTGGGTTGAGCGCACCGCGCCAACCTCAAAGACCCTACAGTATGGATGAAGTCGGAAGTTGGGTCCGATGACCGATTCGATACGTAGGCATATTGGCGAGGTCTGAATTTGTGTCCGATGACCTGCCATGCGCAGGAAGGCGGAATTTGGGTCCGATGACCGAGTTGATGGCGTGCCATGCGCAGAAAGGCGGAATTTGGGTCCGATGACCGAGTTGATGTTGATGGCCCGCCATGCACAGGAAGGCGGAATTTGGGTCCGATGACCGATTTGAAGGCGTGCCATACGCAAAAAGGCGGAGTTTGGGTCCGATGACCGAGTTGATATTGATGGCCCGCCATGCGCAGGAAGGCGGAATTTGGGTCCGATGACCTGACATACGCATGGAGTCCGACTCGGGGGCCGATGTTCGATTCGATGACTTGCATTGTGGGTAAAGTCGGAAGTTGTGGTCTTTGACCCGATTCGATGACCAGACTTCGGCTGCTTGAGAATCGGACAAATAACTTATATAGGGGAGGTAGTGTTCTCGAGCATCCTCCCCCCGTGCCCGTTTATGTCGATTGATGCTGGTGCTCGACTGGTTGGAGCGCTCGGATGCAAAAATCTTGCACCAGGATTTATCGATTGTGATGGACACGGCAAGTCTCCTGATTGCTATGCAGGAGCTCATCGTGAATCTCTATGCGGCCTTGGTATGGACTCGACCTGCGGAATGGTTCGGCAATGGTAGTCGCTCCAACACGTCCTTGCAATGGCCACAGAGGTGATTCGACTAGAGCTCCAGTCTAGCTTTTGGGTTGCTTGGCGGACTGGTATAGCCGCGATCGAGTTCCGGCCATGAACGTTTTAGATAGCTCTTGGGCTTTCTGGGACGGAAGTCGGAAGTTTGGGCTGTTGTCCGATTTGATGACCATTCTTCGGATGTGTGAGAATCGGACAAATAACTTATATAGGGGACTGTGTTGTCTCACGCAGCCCCCTCCGTGCCCCTCTATCTCGACCGATGTTGGTGCTTGAAAGGGTTGGGATCGCTCGGATTTATAAACGTGCACCACCATTTGTCGAGTGTGAGGGACGCGGCAGGTCTCCTAAATGCTATGCGGGCGCTCTCTGAGAATCTCTATCCGGCCTCGACACAGACTAGTCTTGCTGAATGGTTTGGCACTGGTAGTCGATCCAACACGTCGTTGTTGTGGCCGCCTAGGCGATTCGATTCGAGCCCCCGTCTAGCTTTTGGGTTGCTTGGCGGATTTTGCCCTATCCGCAAGTGAGCTCGGTCCCTAAACGTTCGAGAAACCCGATTGCTATGCGCCGACTCTCTTTCTTGCGAGCCTCCATCTAGCTTTTGGGTCTCTACGGAACGGAAGTCGGAATCTGGGACCGTTGTTTGATTCGACGAGGCAGACTACGGTTGTGCGAGAATCGGACAAATAACTTATATAGGGGAGGTGTTGACTGGAGCATTCTCCCCCGTGCCCCTCTAACTCGACCAATGCTGGCGCTCGAACGGTGGTAGCGCTCGGATTTTCATTGAGCGCCAGCATTGGTCGATTTAGAGGGGCATGCGAGATTCCCGAATGCTATGCGAGGGCTCTAACGGAAATGTCTATTGGTTTCGGTATGGATGCAATTGCGAGTGGTTCGGCAAAGGTAGTCGTTCTGATGCGTCCATGTCGTGGCCAAATCGATAATTCGATTTGAGCCCTCGTATAGCATTTGGGTCTCTCGATGTGATTCCGCATTCCAGTCCCTTTGGGCACTGCTTGAGCCGCATCCCAGGGGGTTCCCTTCCCAATAATCTGCCTCGCAACCCGATTGCTATGCGGTGAGGCTCCTCGGCCGCCTCGGAACTATCTGTGTATCAGACGCATCGCGGGATAAGGGGTTGGCAACGGTAGTCGCCCCAAGCGCGTCCGATGCTTGGACCATTCCGAGGCGGCCCTGAAGCCTCTTCCGTCTAGCCGTTGGGTCCTTCTCGCCGCATCCCTCGCCTCGCACCCCGATTGCTATGCGGTGAGGCTCCTCGGCCGCCTCGGAACTATCTGTGTATCGGACGCGTCGCGGGATAAGGGGTTGTCACTGGTAGTCGCCCCAAGCGCGTCCGATGCTTGGACCATTCCGAGGCGGCCCTGAAGCCTCTTCCGTCTAGCCGTTGGGTCCTTCTCGCCGCATCCCTCGCCTCGCACCCCGATTGCTATGCGGTGAGGCTCCTCGGCCGCCTCGGAACTATCTGTGTATCGGACGCGTCGCGGGATAAGGGGTTGTCATTGGTAGTCGCCCCAAGCGCGTCCGATGCTTGGACCATTCCGAGGCGGCCCTGAAGCCTCTTCCGTCTAGCCGTTGGGTCCTTCTCGCCGCATCCCTCGCCTCGCACCCCGATTGCTATGCGGTGAGGCTCCTCGGCCGCCTCGGAACTATCTGTGTATCGGACGCGTCGCGGGATAAGGGGTTGTCACTGGTAGTCGCCCCAAGCGCGTCCGATGCTTGGACCATTCCGAGGCGGCCCTGAAGCCTCTTCCGTCTAGCCGTTGGGTCCTTCTCGCCGCATCCCTCGCCTCGCACCCCGATTGCTATGCGGTGAGGCTCCTCGGCCGCCTCGGAACTATCTGTGTATCGGACGCGTCGCGGGATAAGGGGTTGTCACTGGTAGTCGCCCCAAGCGCGTTCGATGCTTGGACCATTCCGAGGCGGCCCTGAAGCCTCTTCCGTCTAGCCGTTGGGTCCTTCTCGCCGCATCCCTCGCCTCGCACCCCGATTGCTATGCGGTGAGGCTCCTCGGCCGCCTTGGAACTATCTGTGTATCGGACGCGTCGCGGGATAAGGGGTTGTCACTGGTAGTCGCCCCAAGCGCGTCCGATGCTTAGACCATTCCGAGGCGGACCCGAAGCCTCTTCCGTCTAGCCGTTGGGTCCTTCTCGCCGCATCCTTCGCCTCGCACCCCGATTGCTATGCGGTGAGGCTCCTCGGCCGCCTCGGAACTATCTGTGTATCGGACGCGTCGCGGGATAAGGGGTTGTCACTGGTAGTCGCCCCAAGCGCGTCCGATGCTTGGACCATTCCGAGGCGGACCCGAAGCCTCTTCCGTCTAGCCGTTGGGTCCTTCTCGCCGCATCCCTCGCCTCGCACCCCGATTGCTATGCGGTGAGGCTCCTCGGCCGCCTTGGAACTATCTGTGTATCGGACGCGTCGCGGGATAAGGGGTTGTCACTGGTAGTCGCCCCAAGCGCGTCCGATGCTTGGACCATTCCGAGGCGGACCCGAAGCCTCTTCCGTCTAGCCGTTGGGTCCTTCTCGCCGCATCCCTCGCCTCGCACCCCGATTGCTATGCGGTGAGGCTCCTCGGCCGCCTTGGAACTATCTGTGTATCGGACGCGTCGCGGGATAAGGGGTTGTCACTGGTAGTCGCCCCAAGCGCGTCCGATGCTTGGACCATTCCGAGGCGGACCCGAAGCCTCTTCCGTCTAGCCGTTGGGTCCTTCTCGCCGCATCCCTCGCCTCGCACCCCGATTGCTATGCGGTGAGGCTCCTCGGCCGCCTTGGAACTATCTGTGTATCGGACGCGTCGCGGGATAAGGGGTTGTCACTGGTAGTCGCCCCAAGCGCGTCCGATGCTTGGACCATTCCGAGGCGGCCCCGAAGCCTCTTCCGTGTAGCCGTTGGGTCCTTCTCGCCGCATCCCTCGCCTCGCACCCCGATTGCTATGCGGTGAGGCTCCTCGGCCGCCTTGGAACTATCTGTGTATCGGACGCGTCGCGGGATAAGGGGTTGTCACTGGTAGTCGCCCCAAGCGCGTCCGATGCTTGGACCATTCCGAGGCGGCCCCGAAGCCTCTTCCGTGTAGCCGTTGGGTCCTTCTCGCCGCATCCCTCGCCTCGCACCCCGATTGCTATGCGGTGAGGCTCCTCGGCCGCCTTGGAACTATCTGTGTATCGGACGCGTCGCGGGATAAGGGGTTGTCACTGGTAGTCGCCCCAAGCGCGTCCGATGCTTGGACCATTCCGAGGCGGACCTGAAGCCTCTTCCCTCTAGCCGTTGGGGCTTTCTCGCCGCATCCCTCGCCTCGCACCCTGATTGCTATGCTGTGAGGCTCCTCGGCCGCCTTGGAACTATCTGTGTATCGGACGCATCGCGGGATAAGGGGTTGGCAGTGGTAGTCGCCCCAAGCGCATCCGATGCTTGGACCATTCCGAGGCGGCCCTGCAGCCTCTTCCGTCTAGCCGTTGGGGCCATCTCGCCGCATCCCCCACCTCGCACCACGATTGCTATGCGGTGAGGCTCCTTGGCCGCCTCGGAACTATCTGTGTATCGGACGCATCGCGGGATAAGGGGTTGTCACTGGTAGTCGCCCCAAGCGCGTCCGATGCTTGGACTATTCCGAGGCGGCCCTGCAGCCTCTTCCGTCTAGCCGTTGGGGCCATCTCGCTGCATCCCCCACCTCCTCGGCCGCCTCGGAACTATCTGTGTATCGGACGCATCGCGGGATAAGGGGTTGGCAGTGGTAGTCGCCCCAAGCGCGTCCGATGCTTGGACTATTCCGAGGCAGCCCTGCAGCCTCTTCCGTCTAGCCTTTGGGGCCATCTCGCCGCATCCCTCGCCTCGCACCCCGATTGCTATGCGGTGAGGCTCCTCGGCCGCCTGGGAACTATCTTCGTATCGGACGCATCGCGGGATAAGGGGTTGTCACTGGTAGTCGCCCCAAGCGCGTCCGATGCTTGGACTATTCCGAGGCGGCCCTGTGGCCTCTTCCGTCTAGCCGTTGGGGCCATCTCGCCGCATCCCCCACCTCGCACCCCGATTGCTATGCGGTGAGGCTCTTCGGCCGCCTTGGAACTATCTTCGTATCGGACGCATTGCGGGATAAGGGGTTGTCACTGGTAGTGGCCCCAAGCGCGTCCGATGCTTGGACTATTCCGAGGCGGCCCTGCAGCCTCTTCCGTCTAGCCGTTGGGGCCATCTCGCCGCATCCCCCACCTCGCACCCCGATTGCTATGCGGTGAGGCTCCTCGGCCGCCTTGGAACTATCTTCGTATCGGACGCATCGCGGGATAAGGGGTTGTCACTGGTAGTCGCCCCAAGCGCGTCCGATGCTTGGACTATTCCGACGCGGCCCTGTGGCCTCTTCCGTCTAGCCGTTGGGGCCATCTCGCCGCATCCCCCACCTCGCACCCCGATTGCTATGCGGTGAGGCTCCTCGGCCGCCTTGGAACCATCTTCGTATCGGACGCATCGCGGGATAGGGGGCTGTCACTGGTAGTCGCCCCAAGCGTGTCCGATGCTTGGACCATTCCTAGGCGGCCCTGAAGCCTCTTCCGTCTAGCCGTTGGGGCCTTCCCGCCCCATCCCTCGCCTCGCACCCCCGATTGCTATGCGGTGAGGCTCCTCGGCCGCCTTGGAACCATCTGTGTATCGGACG